>NC_049218.1:3946656-4049156 GCF_013347855.1 Anguilla anguilla
AATATTTAATTACTTTATACTCCTTTTTAGAATTGCATTATATTATTTTATTGGTAAGCAAACAACCAGCCACCTCTTTATGGCAAGTTACATACCCTCAGTCGTAGTTTTACAGATTAAATGCATAAACACAAGCACAACAAATGGTTTAAAATGCAGTTCCTTCACCAATTCACACCACTGGCCCACACTCCTAAAATAAAAATCAGCGTTTAAGCAGAGGATAACTTTCACTCTGAGTTAAGAGAAACCGTTCGTTTGGGTTTTCAATTCGCACTGCCCATTGTGAGCAGCAAAGTGGGCTAAGTAGTCTTTGATGAGCTACTCTAGTGCCAACAGCAACAAAAAAAAAGGTGCCCCCTTGCCAGGGATCTGAGTCACGCAGCGAGGTCGTTAAGTGGGCAGGGTCGGATGCGGCTTGTTAACCGATGGCGACAGTGCCTCCCCGCGCCCCCCCCCCCCCCGCCCCCCATGCCTCCCTGCGCCCTCCCCCCCCGCCGCCCCCCCGATGCCTCCCCGCGCCCAGGAATGCCCTAATGACGGCGCCTCGACGCTCTTGCATCACGACCCCACGATGACACAAAGCGCCGCCAACAACTCCGGAGAGGCCCAAAAATACACCCCGCACCTGTCGCCAGCCGAAGAGAGGGGCAGAGAGGCCTCCCGCCAGCACTGTCCCGCCGGCACTAAAAGCGCACGGGGCAGCACGGTGTACAGTGAGGACTGGTCGCTCGCAAAATGTTAAAAGCGGTTTTAACAAATTTAACAAATTTTGCACAAAATGTGTCTGTTAGTTACACTACAAAACAAGCTGTCTGGAGGAACACATTCAGATAAAAGCCATTGAGAAACCTGGCTCCATTGCCATGTTCCTCCTTTCCTTTTAACTTGAAAATAGACTCAGAAAGCTGATCTACACCCTAGCTTTAACTTTTAGCATTTGTGTTTTTTTTTTTTTTTTTTCAAAAATTTCTACTGACGTCTGAATTCTAATGTTCCTTTAGGACCGTGTGTACCGTTGCCACGATCAGACGCCAATGTACACAGGCCTATCGCATTTATAAACCTCGCCACAGGCAAATTGTTATCAGGTGTTTTAAAACCTGGTGGTCGCTTTGAAATGTAAAATTACGGTCATTTAGGCGCTCAAACTGTCACGTCATGCACCGCAGAGATTAGGCCTTCGCAGGTCATGCCTCCTTATCCCACAGTAGCTGTTCCACAGATGGCCCGAGCCTCCAGCAAGGTGACGCCTGTTGTGATACTTTAACTCGTATGACCTGGGTCAGAAAACCACAATGATATGAACCACAGTAGTTAAATAAAATCTTTCTACGGGTACGGAAAATACCCGAAGGTACAGCGAAGCACGTTAGAACGCTGAACCGTTACAGTCGTAACGGTTCCTTAGAGGAATGTTCCTGGAAAAGGAACGGGGGCATTGAGCAGGACCGAGCCTCGTAGGGAGGGCCTCTGATTGGTGGACATCGTCCGCAGCCCTCAACAGACATATTCTAGCCGCAGCCATTTTAGATATGGCCACAGTGAGCCGGACCGCTCTGTTCACTGCGTTCTCGTCCCATTACAAGCCCCCCCCCCCCCCCCACAATGTGGAAACCCAACCAACCCCAAGGGCAGTTTTAGCGGTGGTGATTAGTGGCAGCACCAAAGCTCTGGACCACAAGGGAGCACAATGGAGGAGGGGGTCACTCAGAGAGAAGGGGGCGGGGCCTACCTGGCGGGCAGACGCAGCTGTGGGGGGCCTCTCGAGCTTCTCGAACCTTGGGTAACCGTGCGGCCAGCTTCTGCAGGGGGGGAAGAGAGGGAGTGGGACATATGTGAACAACGATCAGTGACATTTTTCACCTTATTAACATGAATGGCATTGGTGTAGAGTGGTAATATTCAAAAATTGAGCAAGAAAGAAAGCAAACACCTAAAAGAATAAGAAATGTTACAGTTCACACCAAGTGGCACTTCAGTTCCACAACAGCAAGGTGTTTGAGGTAATTGTGATTAATGTATAATAAAAATGTAGTCCTTTTGTCATATTCATTATGCAAAACCTGAGTGTTTAAAATAAACTCATGCCACAGAGAAATAAAAATCCAAAAAAGTCCAAATGTGGACCTCTGGAATTCTACCGTTGAATGCAGCACAGCTAAATTTCTAAAGATTTAAGAACAACTTAAGTCATGCACAAGACAAGCTGAGGTTAACTTAAAATAACTGCAGATCTCCCACTACCAATGAAGTGAAATCCAAGGCACTGTCCCATATCTTTTCTGAAGTGATGTATCAAACAGGTATAAAATCTCTCTATTCAGGAGAGACAGACATATAATCACTACATTACATTTTCCACTTTCTTCTCCCTTAATATAATTAATACAGAGTGATTCAATATAGAGGATATCCTCACTGGTGAATATCAAAACAAGAAATACTCAGGCAAAAAAGTTAATGTTAGTCTGCTGTTGGACATCTCTCTCTCTCACTCGGAAAGTTTGTATTTGTCATGAAGGGTTCCAGGGGCCGGCTTGGTTTATGCTGGCAAGGCTACAGCCCATCTGGAGTACTCTTTACAAAGGCCAGTCTGAGGCTACAAGCTTTCAATAACTGCCCACTATCAAGTCATTGTTTTTTTCCACAGAACCGAATGTAGTCCAAAGCTTTGGAGCGCTGTAAGGGTGGTCTGCTAGGTCTGTAGACCTGTCGACAGCTAAGTGAAAATGAGCATATGTACATACAGTCTACTGAACCGTTGGCAGAATCTGATAAAATGTATACATAACCTCTCACTACAGAACTCTCATACTTCCTAAAAATGCTTTTCTTTTTGGCCTCTGTTAAATCTCACTCCTCCATAAAATATGAAAAAAGTGTAGCCAGTGTTGAACTTACACTCCTGACATAATGCATTTGGTGGCTATTTGAAAGATGAAACTGGAACATTTTCTGAAAGCTGTCTCACAAGTTCATTGTACTGCACTAGAGTAGAGGTGACATGCACACAAAGACGAACACAATAATAGACTTTTATTTTTCAAACTGAACGTTCTTCAGCGTGCTGTCACTTAAGGGCATGGAAGAAGAGACAAAAAAACCAGCATTAAGACACAAATGTAGGGTTCGGCTGTACTTAAATCACCCCGGGCCAAGCCTGAGACAAAAAAAAAAAAAACCCTTCCACAGCCACATTAAGGTTCATATGTGAAAGCCCGAAAGCACCTTTTAAGCAGTCTGGGATAAAGCCCCGTCTGCTGGGGAAAAATAAACAGTAAGTAATGACAGGCCTCGAACGTCCATCAGTCTTCACATACTGCTACGCACCTGTGCGTTGTGTTTGCACGAGCGTTCAAAGCAGCCATTTGGGGAGAGAAGGCCCGTAGCTGCTGCTTAATTAAAAGGTAGCCGCTGTCATAGGCATTGAAGGAGCTCGGGGGGGTGATGTAACGGTACGAATGGGCACTGGCAGCTGAAGCGCTCTTTCCTTTTTTTTTTTTTGTGGTGGGAGGGGTGACAGGGGTGGAGTGGAGGGGGCGGGGGGGGGGGGGGGTGGTGGGTTGGTGGTGGTAAGGAACATTCTCCGCCTCTCTGCCTCCCCCTATTTAATGGTAACTTGATGCCGGAGGTTTTGATCTGGTTTTAACATTCTATTTTAAAAGGATGACAAAACATTTTACAATCCCAAAGACGGATTAAAACTAAGACCCCCCCCCCCCCCCGTCTTTGCCGCTGGAGGGCCCCCAGCTATGGTGCAGCTCAGAGGACACAGCTCCGCTCGCTGTGCGCATCCCGCTCAGTTCGCCGGAATATTCCGGAAGCCGTCGAGAAAATGCGCAAATGGTCACCCAGGCCATCGACCTTGACCTGAAAAGAAATACTTTAAAAGATTTGATTTTTATTTGAATAGCAATGCTGTAGGCCTATCACTATTTAAGACCCCCGCAGTCCTCACATGAAATACTCTATAAGATGCCGTTTCCCCATATCTACCATAGAGTAAGCGAATGCAAGCCTGCATTAGCTAGTGAGTGCATTTACAGATCAACGGCTCATAAATCATGAAATTTATTCAGCTTATTGGTTTCCTTGTACATCACATGGCCAAAGTATGTGAACACCTGACATCCAAAATCTCATACAAAATTATTGGCATTAAAATGGAGTTGGTCCCCCCCCTTTGCTGCTATAACAACCTTCACTCTTCTGGGAAGGCCTTGTACTAGATGTTGGAGCATTGCCACAGGGATTTGCTTTCATTCAGCCAGAAGAATATTAGTGAGGTCGGGCACTGATTGGGCGATTAGGCCTGGCTCGCAGTTGGCTTTCCAATTGATCCCAAAGGTGTTGAATGGGGTTGAGGTCAGGGCTCTGTGCAGGCCAGTCCTTCCACAACGTTCTCAACAACCATTTTTATATGGACCTCGATGTGTGCCCAGGGGCATTGTCGTGCTGAAACAGGGAAGGGCCTTCCCCAAACTGTTAGGGAAGCACATAATTTCATCTAGAATGTCATTGTATGCTGTAGCATTAAGGTCTCCTTCAATGGAACTAAGGGGCCTAGCCCAAACCATGAAAAACAGTCCCAGACCAAGGGGTGTCAAGATACTTTAGGTCATATAGTGTATGTAAAATGAAAACTTTTTTTTTATTATTTCATCATGTTTTTACGAGTGACTAAGGGTTTTAGTTATCACCACAGTACACGATAGTCACAAACCAGGTATCTTTCTTTGTGGTAGCTGTTTAAAAGGCAAGCTTTATTACCTTACGTTCCAAAAGGCAAGAAAATCACCATGCTTACAAATTGAGAAAATACACCTTGTGTAATCTACTTAAGTGCTGGGTACATTTAAAATACTTAGGAAAATTACAGAGGATTACTCCAAATAATGGAGGACAAGCCAGCTGTTCCCCCCATTTTGTATTGTTTAGGCTGTGGCAGGATAAATGCCTGTTTTGCACAGAAAAGTATATACAGGGGATTTAAAGAGGGTGAAAAGATATGAATAGAACTCAAACCATCAATCATTGATTTTTTTTATTTTTTATAAAAAAGATGTGAAGAATAGCTGCCATTTAGAACACTAACCTGGATTTTGGGGACCCCTTCAGGCAGTAAAATGTTTTAGGAATGTTTGTAAAGCAAAATGTTTTTTTTTTAATGATCATTAGTTTTCTGGGAAATGAACCAGACATGTATTGGCAGGTTTGGAAGCAATTTCTAAAAGCGTTGATTGTTCATAAAAATGATAACATTATAAATGTCTCCATTCCAATACATTCTGGCAGCTAAGGTCTTGTGCAATGGTGTCACCCCACCCCCACCACCATCACCACCAGTGTATGCGGAAGACTGTGAGAGGGGTACACAAATCCACGGGGGGAGAAAAACAGTTTAAGGCGCCATGTGGATTTTCGGTACGGTTTCCTCCTCTGTCCCATACCAGCCACATTAGTCTCCTGCACACACACCACCTCACGTCCGCTCTTAATTCTATACCAAACGCAACCTGTTCTGATTCACTCTGACTGTTCAAGCTGAGTCACAGCCTGCCCATCTGAGCGAGCTTCACCTCTTTCCATTCCAGTGCGTGCTCCTGCACTGTCCTTTCCATGGCAGCCAGTTAGGGCAGAATCAAGCCACCCCAGTCAGGCAAATCATGGCTGTACAGAACCACTGCAATAACAATGTCCAGTATGGAAATATACTGTGTGGTACCCATAGCAGCTGTCAGTATGCCTGATGGAACCACCATCCCAACTTAAAATTTAAAACAGAGGCTCTTGAGCTATAACTGAGCTAGAACACCATAATTCACTTATGTGGTGTCCATTAATCTAATTTCCAAGGGCATTTACAGGAGACAACCGTTTTTTTGACATGCAGGAAATAGTCTGCCGGGCTTAAGGAGTGGTTGACTGACAGGAGTGATGCCATGAGTCTCTGTAAGACTGGCCCTCCACGTACAGCCTAGGCTGTTCTGGCAAAGACAGGATCCCATTACAACAAAGCTCCTCAACTCCATCACCTTGACCGTTTTTCTGCAAGATAATTTTACAAGGGTTTTCCAGGCCCCCAATTACAGGTTGAGAGCCAGCTTAAAACCCCCACGTAGCTGTGCAAGCAGCTCAAACAGACAGCACAGGCAGCCAGGGCACAGGTCCACATCTTATTAACACAGAACAGCGCTCTGGCCCCAGAGCTCCACAGGCCGGACTGTGCTTCTGATGCCCGGTTAACGAACAGAGAGAGCCTGCGGTTAACGATGGTCTGTGCTTCTGATGGCCAGCTAACGAACAGAGAGCCTGCGCTTAACGATGGTCTGTGCTTCTGATACCCGGTTAACGAACAGAGAGCCTGTGCTTAACGATGGTCTGTGCTTCTGATGCCCAGTTAACGAACGGAGAGCCTGTGCTTAATGACCGACTGTGCTTCTGACAGCCGGTTAACGAACAGAGAGCCTGCACTTAACGATGGTCTGTGCTTCTGACAGCCGGTTAACGAACAGAGAGCCTGCGCTTAACGATGGTCTGTGCTTCTGATGCCCGGTTAACGAACGGAGAGCCTGCGCTTAGCAACGGTCTCTCAGCCCGAAGCGGCCCACACGCTGTAAATAGTTTACACTCTAAAGCAGTGAAAGATCGGCGGGGACGAGCCAGAGGAACCCCTCGGCCATATTTCTCCCTTTTCTTCACTCGGAACCCGAGCTGAAACTGAGACCAAAACCGAAAAGTCTAAGAATGCGCTGGACCCCCGTTGGCCCGGGAGGCCACTTTGCGGTCAGCTGTTCAACGGTAAACGGCTCTCTTTTGGGGTGAGAAAATGTGTTCAAGGGAAGCCTGCATATTTCAGGAGTAAAAGTACTGATGGCTGTATACTTTTTGTAATTCCTTCAGATTTGTTACCCTACAACGACTGCAAAGGTCTGGGCTGTATTAATGGAATAATAATTGGTCCATGAAATATAAAACTTTGTAGGAGAATGACAATTTTCACATCACATGTAAAACTATTTAAGATCATAATTCAATTTGTTTTTTTTTTTTTTAAATAGTCAGTTTGCCCGTACAGGAAATTTAAGGAGGGTGTCAGTTTTCAGACATTAAGGATATGCATCTAAATTTTCGGTAAAAGAACAAAAGATAAGAATGGCTTCTGCTCCTGTTAATCCTGTTAATGTGTGTGTGTGTGTGTACATACATGCTTACATGCATGCGTCTGCATGTGTATGTGTGGGTTTTGTGAGGATTCTTATTCAAAACAGCAATACACATTAAATTTGGGACATTTCTCACAAATGTCCTTTAATTGTACGTATGAGAAAGAGGGGAAGATATTAATCGAATGCCTGAGGAGTCTGTTTCTTACGTGGAGCTGCACAAAAATCTCATCTCGCTTGTCTTTTCCAAGTGTCCAAACAGCTGGGCGCAGTCATTACAGCCTCGTGACTGCAATTAGACTTTACAAAGTGCGTGCTCCAAAATAAAAATTTGGAGGAGACTGGAACAGAACGAGACGTTTTCCCTTAGAAAGTTATTACAGGTTGAAACCAGACATTAGCGGGGGGGGGGGGGGGGGGAAATCCCACATATTAGCTAAACTTGTGTAGATGTCAATGAAAAAAATAAAATAAAATAAAAAATAAATAATAAGGAAACTGATGTTAAAATTTCCAGAGATCATTTTGATATCCTATCTATTTATAGAAGATACACCATTTGTGTACAACCTGCAAGGCCATCTGTAAATCTCTAATAAGCAACATCTGCTATCGCGTCACATTAATAATGGGTATTTATATAAACAGACTAAAACAAATGAATGAATCACTATGTCCTGCAGCTACATTTGAGTGAAACTGAGTTTTGTATTTATTTGGCCCCAGTCAGGCTCAATAAGAAAGGCAGACGTTCGTGAGTAATGGGAGCTGATGTAAGCAAAGCAATGACTCAAAATATTTACCAGATTTTCTGATCCTTAAAACGTGTCTGATCCTTCATACCGAGACACCATGAAACAGCCAATTTAACAATAAGGTTGATTCACTAATAGTGAAGAAACAATTGAATTGTCCAAAATACAGTTTTTTTCCCGTGTGATCGATTCCAAATGGTTCATTTTTATGATGTAGGTAAATGTCCGTATCTTTGGTGGGTTTTTCCCCCTTTATGAAATAGGCCAATTGCATCAATTGTAAAGCGCTTTGGATGAAAGCGCTATATAAATGCAGTCCATTTAACATTTTACCATTTGCCTACATAGATAACATTTCCACAGAAATAACTTGTAGGTCAACAACAGTAAATGACTATGCTCGCACTTTTTAAGCAGACTAACGCAGGATACCGTGGGAGACAATCCTGCCTAAAGCACAACGCTAGAATGGCTGATTCGAACACCGTCTTAACTAAGGTGAAAGCAGTCATAGCCGGAACAAAGATAAACCAATACTGGAAAGTGAAAACGGTAGCCCTGCGGGACTGCCCGTCGGCGCAGACGAGAATGTTGGTATAGCTGGGGAAGTGGTCAATTAAGAACTCGCGCGGGGCACGGTTGAATCGCGGACTTAAAACAGCAGATGTGATCTGCAGGTCGGAGCTACCGTCTCGTGCTGTTTTCTTATCTTTTTAAACATGCCGCTTCAAAGACTGTCATAAAACGGCCAATCTTAAACGCAGCTGCATTCGTGGGCATGTTATTCCTAAATCAGGAGGGAATATTATCTTTCCTTGCGATAAGAAAACATTGTAGGCTAAACGTTCGAATAAATCACGAAATATTGACACAGCCCGGCAAAACGGTAAAGTATACGTGCGCGAGTGGGGTAATGTTTGTGGGGCACTGTAACTGACGAAACAAACTTCTATAAACCACATGTAGATGAGGGGTGTCAATTCAGTAAGTTTACAACAGTTTTTGACTTGATATACAATTTCCAGACTAGAATTTATTTATTTATTTATTTATTTATTTATTTATTTATTTATTTGTTTATTTATTTATTTATTTAAACAGTCGTCGATTATCAATATCCCCATTCCGTTCAAAACATATTACCAAGTTCTCCGGAAACAAGTAGGCTACTTAACTGGAGCTGTTCGGAGATGATTGCAAGTTATTGGAGCTATACAATGCGCTTCAGCACGGCCGTTAGTTTACCTGCAGATGAGACGCTTATGCAAAATATCGCAGTTTATGATGTGAACTAACCGAACAGAGTAACGGAGTACAGCAATATAGAAAGTGTTAATGAGTGTGTGTATATACATGTGCATGAGTAGATAAATAACCGAAAGTTCTCTTACCTCTTCCAAAATCTGATCGAGTCTACCTATGAGGATGGGTTCCACCTGGTCCAGTGACAGCCACGCTGAAAGTTGCGTGTCCCGTTCCTTTTCCAGATTAAAAACCTTAGACTGCAGTTCCGCAGTCTTCAGGTAAACCAAAACGCAGACTCCAAAGGACAACAAGGATAACGCGCTGCACACGGCTATCCCAGACAGGTCTTTGCAGTTCTTCCAAAACCTCTTTTTGCAAGGATGCTCGGTGCAAGTCCTCCCCACGCTCGACTGTGGACTAACGCTCCACTTCTGTTCCTCTTCCATGTCTGATCTTTTTCTTTCTTTCTTTTTTTCTGATGCAGCTATTCAGTGTTTATCCACCGCGAAATCCCAATACTCATCAGGCGCGATATGAAAAAGGAATATCAATTGGGAGAGGACTTCCAAAGGGGTCGTTTAAAACGTATCTCTCGATCCCTCCCTCCTACCTTTCTCTTAGACCTAGTATCTATACAAAAGTTAGGCCATGCATTCTGTTCATTTAGTTCAATCGATCGCTGGGTAGCTTTATTCATTCACGGGGCAATTCTTAACTGCCATTTGAAGAGCCCTTCAAAGCAATTCTGGAGCGGTACGTGTCCCGTGCTGTCCTGTGTAGGCTACTATCTCTGTGAGATCACTCCTGCACTTGCAGAAACCCGACACATTACCTTCCGCAGCGGAGTGGTCACCACGAGTCTTTTGCTTCAACTGAAGGGCTGAGGCTCCTCCTTTTCGTTTATTTAGGCTAAACGTCGGGGCGGGATTCGCGCGAAGCGTCTCCCACTCTTTGATCTGACACTCTTCTGGGGGGATATTTTTAGGTGCCCGAGCCTAGACTCAATCTACTGTGGACACATGTGTAACCTTACCCTTCTGCGTCCTGTTGTGCTTTTTAGTGAGGTTTATGTATTTGATGCGTCGCCTTGTGCACCTGTATGCTATTGTAAGCCTATGCGTCAGACTACGTTAAAAATGACCATCGTAACTTTTAAATACCATGTATTATAAACCGTTGGTAATGTGGTACTGCATAAGACTTAACCTCTTTTATTCAAATGTTTAGTCTCGGTAAGGCTTCCGTGCTTCTCAGAATCCTGGTTTTCTGCTTCAGTGTCATGTTTAAAACAGTGCTGGCATTCCGTGTTGCCATAGGAGAGCTCCATCCTTAGAGAAGTTAACTCCTTAGTTTCAGATTTTATCTGTAGATGGGAAAGTTCTGGGATTAAACCTGGTTAAATAAATAAATAAAAACTCTGGGAATTTAACTGTAGCCAAAATGCGGTCATATGTTTTTGGCCTTGATGCTTTGCGCTGTCACGAAATAGCTTGATATAGATACGTTCATGCCCGAAGCAGATATGATGAAAAATTCGGTGTCACCGTACACTCTGAAATGTATCCTTTTCTCAGCTCTGTCTCTTAGGCATCGTTGCTCTCAGATATGACCCAAAGCTCATTCAGTACAGATCTGGAAAACCGATATGAAAACTTGGCAATTGGGTAAATGAAGTGGCACACCATTATAAAAATGTCAAAATATTACTCAAGAGAAAACTAATCTATTTTCTACAGTGGTCTGAGCAGGAAGTGAACACCTTTCCTTACGTAATGAATGAAGGGAGTTAAAGATTTCAAGATTTAGAACATGCAGTTGACCAGTCATTACAGGTTACTGCAATAACAAGCTGTGATAGCAATGAACCCTCACATGTTGAAAATGTTGTAATAAGTGCTGGTACAAACAATACAGTATAGTCCTGTATTGACTGAACAGTGACAATATATGAATTCAGCCCCAGATTCAACCTGTGTATCATGTCAGAGAGAGGGCAAGAAAGAGATATGGGGAAGGGAGAGAGAGAGTGAATAAGTCAGGTGGAGAGAGCAGGAGAGAGAGAGAAGGGGAAACGCTGAAGGAGAAGTAAAGGATGCAGAGGTAGTGAAAGGGAAGGAGAGAGAGAGAGAGCGATGGGTTTGCAGCACGAGGCACTAGAACACAGCAGGGATGTGGAGGCCATAGCATGCCAGTGCTAATGCCTCTCTGTGACTCCAGACATTTTTATATTTATTTAAAAAAATGATCTCTAAGTGAAGGATTTAATGGTCCACACTAAACTGTCAAGCTAAAGTTTTTTAAAGCAGAAGCTATGAAACAATAAAGAAATAAAATAATCCAGAGCTATCACACATCTGGAGTCGAGGGGACATTCCAAGTAAAATAACGGACTGGCAACTCGATCCTTACAAAAACATCTTACTCGCAAAAAAGCTAAAATATGTCCTGAGGGATTTTATTTTATTTTATTTATTTATTTTTTGCAAACATCTTTTTTAATTAAAAAACTTTATAGGTTTTGGTGGGAGCACCAGTAATTCCACTTCACTTTGAAAGCAGGTGCTATGATATTTAGCATTTCTATTTATTATTTCTATTTAAAAATCATTTCTATGGGTGTAGCAGAAAGAAATCAAGATAAAATCTTGTTGTCATCTCATGTCGGAGTGGAGAACACAGGTGCATGAAGGCAAAGGCTGAACAGAATGTGTGTGTGTGCGTTTGTGTGTGTGTGTGTGTGTGCGCGCGTGCGTGTGTGTGTGTGTCTGTCGGTCTGTCTGTGTGTCTATGTTTGTAAAATATGACATCATTGAGATTCAAAAGATGACAGGCAATGGATCAATGGAAGGACAAAAGAGGCAGATAAATGTCCATTCAGAAACACCTGAGTCATAGAAAAAACGTTTATGCTTGGAAATGCAAAGACATCAGGAACAACAAGCAGAATATAATGGAATTAAAATAACCAGATAAAAAATGAACAGTAGACATATAAATCACGTGATGAAGTCTATTCCTATTCTGTGATCTACCTGCCCCAAATCTGGAGAGGAAGTGAACACAAGTGCGAGCGGCCCTGTTGTGGTCACCGGTGCCCAGAATTCCTCTGACTTCCTGTTGCCCCGTTGGGGAGGAGGGTATGGCACGGTCGGGAGGAAGAGGCAAACATTACCGCGGGGATCAGTTTACACTCCGCGTTCGCCAACGCAGCCAAAGTACACCGCCTCGGTCACGGGCCCCCTTTGAAGTGCGAGTCTCCGAACCATTAAAATAAATAGCTAGCCAGGGGGACTACAGCTGTTGTCTCTGTTGTGTTTGTTTGCACCAGCATGTTTGCCAGGGCTTGTAATGGCATTCAGCATTTTTCAATTTGTGTGTGTGTGCGTGCGTGTGTGTGTTATTGTGCATGTGTATGCATATGTGTGTGTTTCAGTGCTCCCAATAAATATTCCTGGTTGCTATGGTATAATGAGCTTGTAAATCTATGTAAATGATCATTAAAATGTGACGTACTAATTGGAAATTATTTTATTAGAAATACATACATAAAAGCAAGATTTTTTTCACACAGTACAGCAACTGCTAAATTCATCTGAAGTGTAATGTTTATGGTAAGAAAAGGACAACATTAAATGCAGGCTAATGTATTGAATGTGGTTATGAATGAGTGACTATAATTAGAGCATTTAATATGACTGAAAATACTGGAGAACTAGTGTCAAATAGCGTACAAAGGAGCTTCTGTCTGTTTGAAATAGACTGATCTGAATCAAGAGAAAACATCAACAGTTGCAAGAGGGTTCATTATCAGCCAAAATGCTGTGCTGCAGTTCTTTGACACGCAAACGGAAATGTCTTGCCAAATTTGGGACCCCTATTTGTAGCATCTTCGACAGGGGCCAAACAAAACCGCGCCCGCCCCCGCTCACAGGAGGACAAAAGGACACTTGTCCTCTGAATGTAAACTGCGTTGGTAGCTGGCCCACAGTCGGGTAGCTGGCATGGCTCTCCTGCTGGGGAGGGTTGGTTGAGCGGACAGAATGGGATCCGGTCCTGCCCCCAAAATGAGGGGGGGGGGGGAGGTGGCGGGGGCAGGGCCGCTCTGTCTGCTGTCACGGGTGCACGTGCACGTGCCACTTGGGATGTGCACACTCATGAGGTCTCCATGTGATCAGAACGCGGATCTGTGTGTGTGTGTGTGTGCTTACGTGCGGTTGTGTGTGTGTGTGTGCGTGCGTGTGTGTGTGAGTGTGTGTGTGTGTGTGTGTGCGTGTGCGTGTGCGTGCGTGCGTAACAGAAACAAGCAAACTATGTATACAAATACAGTCATTCAGCTACCTTTGCTACTTCTTACAGAAGACCACCCACTTCCTCTTCCTGTGCATTTGCTGAGAATATCATAATTTGTGGATTTTCGTTAATCTCTCAAACTGCAGGTCTTGTCACTCTTAATAACTGCTACATCTGACCGCCATTGCGCTGTCTGTAGCCACTCCAGCTGTGCGATCTCCCAGCAGAGGAGTCCTCGGCCGCCAGATTAAGATGGCCGGCTGTGGTGGCGATCTTCTAATTATGCTGCAAAAACCGCACGGGTGGTTTGGATCACGGTTGCAAGTTCTACAGGGCCGCAGAGAAACCTTCAAAAAGCTAATGGAGAATTCCCTGCTTTGCAACTTTGACTGCAGTTGTATTTAGGACTGCAGTGTCCTTTCCCTGTTAGCCACAAAGCAAATTATACAGGCCTATATACAGGTTTATTACTAGGGGATGGAGTAGGTTTGGAAAATAAATTTAATGGGGTTATGCCATACCTCCTTTGCCTCCATTGGCCACGATATATTAATGCCAATGTAACTGGCATTTAATTAAATGTTAAATCAGTAATGCTACTGAAACAAATAGGCTTTGCATGGGTAATACACTGAACTGCATATAATATTCAGACACACTACTCATATCAACTGAATTGAACACTGAATTTCTGTACTGCCATTCACATCTGATAAATATATTACGTTGTGTGTTTTTCTGTTCTTCATTAAGATAGCGTAAGCGTGACAGCAGTGTTCAAATAATTTTTAAGGCACAACTTTTAGAAAAATATTGTAGGAACTTCATCAACAGAAAAATCCCAGAATTTGCCTCTCATCTGGACAATTCAAGCGGAGAAAAACGAAAACTCTTGACCAAGGTGTGTCTGGCGATGATATCTGATGTTCCACATCAGATCCTTCATTAAGTGAGGCCACCTTTCCTGTGGTCTCACCTCACAAACATACCGCCCATACAAAAAAACAACAGAAACTCACGGAAAGGAAAGAGAAAATCATTTTAGACGAAAGTCACAGCATATGGATGCAATTTCAACATGACAATTTTCTGGTCAACTGCTCAGTGATTATGCCTTGTGCTAAATACCCTAGCATGCGCAATGACAGTCAAAAACCAGCAAGGGCTTAAGTGTGCTCTCCCTAAAATTAGACTGAGTCTCACTTAAGGAATTAATTGCTGGAAAAGGTTGAAGGGACGGGTTGATATGACCAGTGGTCCTTATTGCAGGTTTTTCTTTTTTGTGTATGGCCTGTCCCACTGGGCCACAGTAGGCTTCTGTGTGGTAATTTTTACAAAGATGGACTAAAGTTGGGTTTCTACTTAGAGTGTGCCGTACGCGTAATAACCAGGCTTGCCAAAACTTACGTCCATCTAAGGTTTCAACTGCTAAGCCTACGCAGAATGTGCAATAAGGACATGTTGACATTTTGATGTGAAATCCATTTTATTACATGGCTTTCGGTGGAAGCTGCTACTCCATCTATCTGAATTTCTATTTTGGAAAAAACCACCCGCTGTGGTCTTGCCCAGACTCTTAAGGGTATTAAGGATGGAGGTTTTTAGTGGGGTATGGTGGGGAACTACCATGAGAAAACAAAACTGATACACTGTTCGGTTGGAATTCCAAACACTTACAAATCATCCATGCAAGGCAAATTGTCAAGGTTTAAAGTTATTTACAAGTAAGGCCATAGTCTTCAATTACTTAAAAATACTTTTTTTCTAGAAAATTTAAAATTCTACTGTGAAGGCTTGTTACATGATTTGGTACTATATTATTTTATAACAGTAAAGATAAACAGCTTGTGTTGTTTAACATACAACCCATGCTGTTCTTTAAACTAGTGACCTTATTGAGGAGAAATCGGCACCGAAACAAACATTCCACAGCCAGTATATGGCTGAGAGAACACAGGTGATGTTGTCACGGCGACTGGCATTGAGATGTACACAAGTTCTGTGTGAGCATGTGATACAAGAGACACAGGAACAGTGATGTATTGGCCACTGGACATGTGACAGATGTCTTGGATGGGTGAGTGTTCAAAAAGAGAGGGAAATGGAGGAATGGGGCTGAGAGCATGCGCCATTCATACTGAAATGAGAAAACTTTTCTGAATTTAAGATTTAAGACTTGGGAACAACACAGTTTTTATACTTCCCGCAATCTACCATGCAAACTGAAATGGAATCGTACCGGACCAAAAGCATGAACCGTATCATAACAACATTCTTAACAACCCCCCCCCCCCCCCCCCCCAACAACCCCATTGCTCATTCAAAGCACATCAGCAGACATTGCAGGCTGCTTAAACCTACTGTACCTCAACAGAGCCCTGGTCCATTGGCATTTGAGATTTCTCCTGGTTAAATTCCAGTTCCCTGGCTAGACGCTGCTTGTTTTATATGACAGCCGTGTGTAGCCTAAATCTAGTCACGGAGGGCAGCAATTCAACAGCTTTCATGCATCTTACATTTTCGTCTTATGAAGGCCAAAGACCAGGGTCTGGAGGATCAGATTTAGCATTAAATTATGCCGTTACATGCTTACGCAATGTGAGACCCACACGCCGCTAGCATTTGAGCGCTAAGTGGCTCCAGCACTTCTGCTGTCACATAAAGCACAAGAACAGTGTCATAAATGATTGTGTCATGAAGCTCGTGAAACTGCATATATGCGAAACTAGAAGAGCCCAGTTAACAATATTCCATCTGACCTCCGCTGTAGACCCGTGATCGTATTTAATCTTAGCCCTGGACCTGCAGTGCTGCCTGTCTGTCTTTCGCATTTTAATTCAGAGGGCCAAACCACCTTATTAAAGTAATAAAAAAAAGATTAGTAGTGTGCTCTGGTGGATTGGGTTATGAGAGTTTTATGGGCAAAATGCGTTTGTACCCTCAAATAATCCAATGAAGCTGATTTTTTTTCTGCTGAGAAAGTGGATAAATCAGCCAGTTTTAGAGTTTTTGCTAAACAAATAAAATATAAAATAAAATAATATTAAACCAAGTTAGTGGTTTAGTGTGAGCTGGTCAAGTCCCGGGTGGTATAGGAGAACGATGGAGACTGTGCGAAGGGACTATAAGCTGGAGTTTGCATGCTCGCCTGGTTGAACTCTTCCACCTACTTCTGCCGAAAAGACAGATATCCCCCATCATCCCCTTGCACAACCTGCACACATGCAGCTCCGTCAGTAGTAAAAATGAATGAAAATCATATCATCTTGATTTGGTTGCAAGGTCTCAGATTGTATGTGTTTTACACTGGATGCACTAGATACATTTTGTTAATCTGGAGGTGGACGTTGACATTAATGGACACGGACACAACGCATGTGTTCACCAGACTTCCATCTTTATGCTCGGTTACAGCCATGCTACATTTTTCAGAGCTACTGTACAAGGGGAAAATGACAACGTCTTCATCTTTTTGGACTGATCCGTTATCTCTCAGTGCTTGACAGCCAGGAGAAAAGTCATAGGTCACATTATATTGGAGGCTGGTATGATTTACGTCCCTCAGATTTATCTTGAAGACAAGCCACTATATTACAGCTTAGTGCATCTTGCAGTGCCCAAGCTGACACCCGAGACATTAGCATTAGCCCGTGAGGAGAAGAAGGTTTCACGTAAGTGGTGAGCCTTCACCATAGCCAGATTGATCGGAAAAACAGAAGTTTAATGTTTCGTATTCACTTGGTATCGTACAGGTTTTTTTTTACAAAATATAGAATAAAATAACCGAAGACAGCTGAAGAAATAAAAACGTAAGCTATAAGTTCAATTACTGTTTTAGACCGCTAAAGCAAAAATATTTTTGTAAAAGTATTATTTTTTTAAATATACTGCTGCAAGGTTATTTCACATGCTAACTAGTTAGGTATCAATATTCATATGCCATTTTTCAAATTGCAGTTTCAAACAAGCTTACATTTGCACCATCGATTGAAAGCTAACTTGTTATTCTTACACCACTGGTGCTATTATGCAGAGTTACTTAACAACCAGCATGGGACAAATCTCCATATTTTATCAAAGTATCACGCACCAAACAGCACTCGGTTTATACTGCTCATGTCGTGTCTGTTTGAGATAAATCATCTGACTCATCAAAGGCTCGGGTTCGACATCTGTGCCTTTTTTTTAGTTTTTTTTTTTTTTAAAGTCCCACTTCATCATCACCGCAGCTATAATTGCGACCCATGTTCCCTGCACCGCGGGGAAAACATTGCACTCGCAATCCTGAATCTGTCCAGCCGGTTACCTTTACAACCAAAGACAAAGTTCACCATAGAGTTTCAGAGGGAAACTGTGGATCCTCCGACAGACAGAATACCACAGAGATGAAAAGTGGAAGGGGGGGGACACTCTCTGACCGTTTGCTTGTTGAACTTGGGGTTTAAAAAATTAAGGTGTCCCTTATACAGATTGCAGGGCCATATCCTGCACCGGACAATTACAACAGCGATTCATCATGCCTGTCCTCTACTGCTCTCTTCCCCCCCCCCCCCCCCCCCCCCCCCAAACCTCTCTATTGTGTGATGGCGTAGGGAAACATCTTGAAAAATGAAGGATGTCAGTCCCTGTCCCCTGTGGCTAATGATTACAAATTATTTGCAGGTGCATTAGAGGAAGATGCAGTTGATCAGTTTGATTTGATTTGAGTGGAGATTTTAAGAGTCCCACGCAATTATGTCCAAAGCTGGATATGAACCCGTTGTCCGCTACCTCAGATAGACCCCGACCCACATTATAATAACTGAACCATCTGTACTGGGAGGAGTTGCTTTACCCCTGAAGTGTATGTATGGGACAACAGCGTGTGACAACTAAGGCTGTAACTGCAAATTCAAGAAACAGTACAGGGGTGAGAGAGTTCTGAGCTTCAAAATGCTCAGTGATTATAAGGATCTTTCTGACAAATGCACTGCAGTAGCTTGCTGGAAGTTGCATGGTGAAAATGACACATGTACACAGTAATGTGCTCAGTAAAATGATCAGTTAAATAAACTCTTACAGTGTACATATGGTCCCTGTTGTACTCATACGGACTCTCTTAGAGTTGAATTAATACTGGACATTTTACTGTGTGGCTCTGCAATAGATCAATGTCCATAATTGTGCAGTGACAAGATGGCACAACATTTTATTCACAGATAAAACTATTTACCCAACTGTCGTATTTTTCCAGCAGCTCAGGCTGTGTTTTGCACACACACACAATCGCCAAACCCAAAAAAATGCCTCATTTTCATCACCCGCTATCAGGACCTGTCATTACACGGTTGGCGCGGCCGCAGGCGCAACTTGTAAAAAGAACGTCCGCGTGCTCTTTCCCCAGCCACACTCGCCGTTTCGCCCGTTCCAAGAGCGGGCGAGGAGGCCGCCCTCTTTAAATAACACGGCGGTATGGCGGAAAGCTTCGCTCCTCGGGGCCCCGGCGGTTCGCCTTCTCCTTCGCTCCGGGGCGCTGTGATTTGTGTGGTTTTCTCACACTTCTATAATTAGCCCCCATGCCCCCCCCCACACACACACACACGCTCCGCCCCTCCCTGTGATTTTCCTCTGGATATTAAAGTATTGCCGACGTCCCTGTCAAATGAATTACAGGCCGGCGGCGCTCGCGGTCGGGGACGTTTCGCTTCTTTGGGTTAAGAGCGTCTGTCAGCTCGCCACGCTTAACCGGAGGCACCTGCCTGCTTTCAGCGCCAGCGCCAGTGCCAGCGCCAGCGCCAGCCTCTGCCCCGCGAGGTACCACCTCGCAGTTGATTGGCTTTCCACGTGCCATGTGCTGTGCATAGAGGAGACGCCGGCTTTGATAATATAATACGGTCAATTTAATAATCCCTCTCTCTCTGCTTTATAATATAACACAGTTTGGAAGAAACAGAGAGCAGGTCTGAGCCAGAGACTGTAAAAAATACTGTTTCTGACTCCAATCCGGTCATGATTCCAATGAAGAATCCGAGCCTGTTTTGCATGAAAATGGTTCTAAACAGAAGTGCTAAAACTGGCATAAAGTGAATCAGACCACATCTGTTCTGTTTCTGACTCGGTGCTGTCATGACAACGGGCCATCCGTGTCTTTTTGTTTGTTTTGCTGTTGTATGGAACCAGCCCTTGACAGGAAGTTCACAGTTAGCGACTCTAAATCTGACGCGGCGAAGCACGGCGGGCCGCGTCTGGCGGCGCTTCTCGCGGTGCGGAGCGTGCGGTGCAGCGGGAGGAACGCGCCGCCGCGCATCTTCCCTCCCAGCATCCTCTTCTCTCAGCCACCGCGAGGCCGCGAGCGTCTCCTCTGCCTGTTTCTCATTACTCGTCTGGCAGCGCAAATTAGAAACAGGTACCTGGGGGTTTTAAGACGTGCGCTCGTGAAAAGCGGGACGCATCTCTGGATGCAAATTCTGATTTGGGTGGCTTCAGTGAAGAAGGAGAAAAAAACAAAATAATCGCTCTGGGATTTAAAATAATTCGGTATGATCTATGAGTTTAAATCTTGCTGAGCACGGAAAAAATAAATGTCATCATATAGTCACTAGATTATGTTGTTTATTCACATAGATACATGATGTATTACTAAGCTCTTCTTCTGCTGTCTTATCTTGTCCATGTCTGAGAGTGCAGAACTGTCCAGGGATGGGATCCCTTGACTTTCTTGGGTTTAGAGCCCTAAATTATATTCTGTCCTTAGCCAGTTCATGTGTAAATGTACACCTAAACCCCAACATGATTAATCTTCATGGATGAAATTCATGGACGCAAACTGAGGTTCACTTGAAATTTCCAAGCCCTCTACAAAAGGGGTGTTCCAAGTTCATCCTGATCTGGGCCCAAACGACACAATAATTCGATGATCCTGTCAAAATGAGTAATATAGGTGTAGGTTTGAGGTACCTAAAATGCACTCGATGTCCTTAATTTTGCATGTAAGAAGACGAGTAATACTTCATCTTTGCGAATCAGCATTGTTGGCTGTCACAGGAATTAAATAAAATATTTTATTATTCATATGAAGTCCAACTTGCTTCAGTGTATTATTCAGAGTACATAAATTGGCAGAGCACATAGTAGAGGGGATTTAGGGTCTCATAAATACCCTCTAGGTTCAAGGTGGAGGAAAAAAACATCTTCCCACCCACTTCCCACCCGTAATCATAAATTATTACCTCTATTAATACCAAGTTGGAGAAGATGTTGTGCATTACAAACAAACCCGTTTTAGATGTTCGGGCCACGTGATTTAATTGCAGCAACCCAACAGCGTGTGATCTCAGAATAAATGATTTATTTTCAGCTCCTGGGTTTAGTAAAAAAATAAAATAATTTTAAAAACTGCAGCCTCAGCACCAGACTGTAGGCCAAAGCTCGGTCTGCTTTTGTCCTTTGCCCTGCAGTTTCAGAATTTAAACCCAAAGTGGCTCTGATTGGCTGCTGAGTCAGAACCCCATGCATGTGTTTTGGGGATTAGATTTTTCGCTTGACCGCAGTGTGGAAGGCACATCTGTGGCCTTGTGTTTTGGAAGCTCACCATTGGTCAAATAAATGCGTAAACAAGCTGAGTACTGAAAGCTGAACAAACGATTGAGATCATGCAATGCAATGTAGCTTTTTACGGCTTTCTAAACTCGTTATTTATAAGTTTTCCACTTGCTGTAGCTCTGTATGATTTGGTTTGCCTGGTCTATTTAAGTGTTTGGCGCTTGAAAAAGTTAGTTAAAAAGTTTTGGCTCCCTCTCGTCAAGTGAATCAGTTAATCTATTACAGATGTACATTTTGATGAATGTCAACATTTCGGGCACAGCTAATTTTCTCTGAATATTATAAAACTATGGGACATCTACAAATTTTTTTGCTAAATACTGGTGTGGATCAGAGGCACGCAGGTTGACTGTCCCCTTCGAAAAAAAGAGCTAAATTTCCGTTGGCGCCGCTATTTTATTTTTCACACGACATGCGTCTGTGTCCATGCGCCAGTGTCAGGAAAACGAATCATCTCGGACCGCGGTGGGGGGGGGCGGGGGGGGCGTAGGTGGGGGGGGGGAACCGTGCCTTCAGCAGAGCCCTTCTTTCCCGCCTCATGCGCCAGAGGTGACGTTCGCGCGCATGACTCATGAGCGGGTGGGGGGCATCTGGGCCGCTAAACTCTATCACCCAAGACAAGTGCGCTCCAAAGCCCCCTCATGCCCCCCCCCCACTCGTGTCTCAGCATGTCCCTTTAAAAGAGAGGAGGGAGGTCCGACACGCGAACCGAAGGGGTCTTTATAGACCAGCCTGGGGCTCGTATGCCTGTGTTGCTGCACGGTCCGGCGACAATGGCGAGAGTCTTATTGGGGGGGACCCCTCGCATGTCAGGAGCTTCTGTCAGCCACGTATGGAAACAGCTAGGCTGGGCCGAGAACACAAGAGAGGGGTACGCTATGTCTGCTTAATATGGGAAAGACAGAAACCCAAAAGGCCTCTGGTGAACGCTGCATCTTGTGGGGTCTGACTTCTGTGACCTACCCATAGCACAGAGGAAAATACAAGTCCTATGAGCATACAGATTACATGCAATTCATGCATTAAAATGCTTTTTTTTTTTTTAAATCATATTTGAGTATGTATGGGGAGGCAGTGTCTTTCAGCCACAGGCAGATCATAGCTGTATTAGGGGTTTGAAACAGATGTGGTGCGCTCGCGGAAGGATGAGGGGAAAGTGGGTGGGAGTGGGTGTTCAGGAAGAAGACCAGACCTGCATTATAGTTCAGGGTATGTTGTTAAGGGTTTGATAGAGCTGAAAAGGATTCCTGCCATGAAATAACTGTAGCAGCACAGGCAAATGAGCTCTCACACTAGGACTGTACCTGGGTAGGTGGGGAGAATCAGGGAGTTTATTTAAATGCTGGGAGCAGAAATGACAGTTGACCAACTGGGATGGCACAGACTGTAGCAACGTGTCGCAAGTTGTTTCCAGAGGAAACCATATTTTCTCCTTGTAAATGCTTAGTTACTTGTTACTTGGTGCTGGGAAACTTTTCTTGGGTTGAATCATTGTCGCCAAAGCAATGGTAGGTCCTCTCAGATGTTTGTTAACTGGCCAACTAGTTTGTGATACTGTGATACAATCATCCAGGTTTGATAAAGTTTCAAGGGAATCTTTTGTAGATTTCTTAAATTTCTGTCTTTATACTCTTGAACATGGTACATGAACCTGTCTTGAGTAAAAACAAGAATATTCACTGAACCAGAATTTCTTCAGCAAATACCCAGCTGTATAAATGGATTGCAATGTAAGCTGTTGCTCCAGATTAAGTGTGTCTGCTTAATTTCTAAATTCAATGAAACGCAGTGGAAAGCAAGCGCCCAGGTGCCGGAGCGAGGGTTTCAGCAGAGGTGAGCGTGAGGATCGATGTTCCTCACAGTCCGATCCCTCAGGAGCGCGGGCTCGAGGAGGAAGCCGCCTGTCACGGCTCTAAAAGGCTCAATGGCACCGCACCCCCCCCAACCCCCCCGCCCCCCACGCAGTCCCGGAGCGGAGCTCAGCCAGTGAAGGAAGCGCTTTGATGCCCTTCAAGACCACTTCCACCCCATTACTCTTCCTCACCTCAACCCCCCCCCCCTCCCCCTACACCTCCCCCCCCCCCTCCTAATTCCAGCCTTCCCTCGTCAACCTGGACATCCTCAGCGGCCTGTCTCCCTTCACACGGCCTCAGCACAAGAGCAATGAGCACAAGAGCGACTGCATCGCCCGCCAAAGCCATTCACCACGGTGGTCCAGGCACGGCGCTGACCGCCCGACGGCTGTGCATTAGGACCCAATCGAACGCACGCCTCCAAACGCACGAGGCCGAATGTAAATCACACTGGTCTTGCAGCGGACATCGGCCTTTATTTCTCATACAACTCAGGGACGGGGGATGGCGGGCAATCGTATTCTGCTGAGTTGAGCTTGTCCTGAAACAAACTTCCTTCTGGTGTCTGTGGCAAGCAGGAGAGGAGCTTTTGATGGATAATATTGTTAGATAGTTAGATATAGCATACTTAGATTAGTTTCTGGTACATTAATTAGAATGTGGCATTTTGCATAGGCCTAGATTTAGCCTAGCCATAATACATTTACTTCATCTTTACTTTAAGTTTTATAAATTCAAGCAAGGCTACCATTTTTGATTACTACATTTTTTTGATCCACATATTACCACATACTTTTCAATATACTGTATGTTCCTTGCATAATGTGTTCAGCTGATTCTCAAGCATGGTAAACGTGCAGGGGCTGGGAAAATCCATTCCCAGCCATTGATACTTCCTCTTTGTGGGAAACACAATGCTCACGCACTTTCGCTGAATGCTTGGACAAAATGCTCTGATTGTCTGTTAGATTTGCGTAGGGGAGACAAGGCGGCTGGATTGAGATGTCTGGCATACCTGTCTGAGCCTTTAATGTGCCTAGGTTTGGTATATTTACGTTATTTTAAATGACCTGGGATTTTTTTTTCTTCCTTTCTCATTCTACATATAAACAACTGCCACAGCTACTTTTCCTCCATTGGAACTGGACACAAATTGCGGGGCGATTTGTTCTTGGCTGGCTTTGAACCCTGGCTTTTTAACTGATCTGTCTTTGTTCATGAGATTTTCTGATTCTGTTGCCATTACCCATAGGTTTCTTGACTGAAACTCTCACAAAATTTGGATTTAGGAGCCCACACCAGTTAACCAGACCTGGGTCAAATACATATTTGTTTTGGCTTCAAATACTTTTCTACACTTTACTAAGTTTGTCTGGGGTATTGGAACCCATGACATTCTCTCAAAAACTGCACCAGGCAAGATCAACAGAGCAAAGAACAGTATTTGAATCCAAAACAAATATGTATTTGACCCAGGTCTGGAGTTAACTAGGCTACTTATCACATTCTTTTTAATTCTTAGCCCTTTTTCCATCCCTTTTGCATAAATCTCTCGAATTTTACCACAGTCTCTGAACATCTAGATTTTTAAACAAAGGGCCAAAAGTGGCATGCACAGAGCAGCACTGCTTTATGTGCGTCTGCATGATAGAATTTCTGCTATTGCAAAAAGACAAGCAGGGGAGCGACACAGCGATACGTAATGCGGCTGTTTCACCCCTAGCCGTGGTGTAACACTGTCAGACAACACCCCGGGAACATAAAAGGTAAACCACGCCCTTTCTGTTCTGCCGCACCGTGACACTTTGTCGTCGGCGATTCCGGAATGCCGAGTCCAGATCTCTCCCCCGTTTAAGGGCGCGCGAGCGAGCGAGGGTCTAATCGCCGGCTCGTGGCTCGGCCTGGCCCGCACGGTCAGCTGAGAAAACAAGCGCTGCGCGCTGCTCGTAATCGCAGAGGTCGGGCGGCCAATCAGACGCTGGGGATGGGAATTGGATTGGCACGGACCGCCGGAATGCCAGTCCAGAGCTGCCCTTCTGCGTCAGACACCGCCGATGTAGCAAATGTCTCAGACACGCTTCCTGTAAAAAAATAAAATTAAAAAAAAATAAAAAGTCACTCGAATTTCACCAAGGACACTTCCCATCGGAGCCTGTATTCTCATTCAGGTGCATTTCATGATGCACAGAAACACTGAGGGTTTTCTTCCCATTGGGAGTTTTTTTTAACTTATGTAGCTGCTATTTGGGGGTTCAGGCCTGGTGTCTGCTCTGCTTGCTCTTTTTGCTCTGTCCTCTTGCCTTGCTGCTCTGTAAAGTGTCTTTGTGACAGTTCTCTGTAAAAAGCGCTACACAAATAAAATTTAACTTAATTGAATTGAAAAAAAAACAAGTCCTTTCACTGCCTGCCTACACTAGGCTTTGAATGCAGTGAAAAGAAATACCGGTGTATATTAGCTGTAAAATAACGATGAGCGACAATGAAAATAATGACATTATGGATCTTTTTTTTTTAACAGAGATTTCCTGTCAATATGATTCATGGTGATTCCTCAGCATTTATGATGGTCCAGTCGAAACCACTCGGCAAAAGCAGCAGGTGGTCTGTGGGTTTTTGGTGCCATCACAACAACCAGGTATAGTCCTCGTTTTTATTTCACTGCCGTAAATCTAAATTTCAGGTCCATCCAGGGGAAATATTTTGATCTTTACCCACCTCAGCTGTCAATGTTTATGTTTAGTGTGGGCTGGGTGATGGCAGTGTAACAAATTGAGGAGAAATCTAATCTGTTTTACAGTCTGAATGCCCCTTGTCCAATAACAGGTGTTTTTTTGAGTCTCATTCAGTTTCTCTCTATCTGGAGGCTAATTTATCCTTTCTAACTTTGCTGTCGACTGTGCCTTTGTAATCAGCATTATAATTCCTCATCTTCGCCTGCCTAGTCATCTCTGTGCTGATGACACATGTTAGGCCCTTATCCGTCTGGTAACCACCAATCACACCCAGTCCCTCCTCCTCTAGCACATCCCAAATAATAATAACTCCAATGTAACACAAGTGATTATGTGCGGCTTAGGGTTGCATGTGACTCTCCTGTGTGTTGCCAACGTGAGCGAGTGTTCTCATTGTATGCCCAGAATAAACTACGACACCCTGGATTTGTGCTTTCATATTACATTTTGACAGCTTGAAATAGGTTTACAAATCATTACTGAATGCCCATGGGTTGATAACAGCTGAATATCAATTAATTTAATGTACAATTTAATAAGTGCATGCTGTGCGCAAGTGGAATGTTTATGAAAGAAAATGATTTCTGTTGGCTATATTTTTATATGGCATGTTGCGAACACCACCAAGGCCTGAATTGGCAAGGTGCCTCAACTTCATAGTTTCAATTTTGCAATGACTGTTAAAACTTATATTTTGGTTGTTTTTAGTTCCTAGGGTGAAATATGTTTACTAAGATTCATAAGAGCCACCCAGAGTGCAGCAGCCCTGGTAGGAAACACAGCGTGTTATTTCTAACGGGGTTCTTGCTCAGGGGATCAGGAAGCACAGATAACACTGTAAGGCACAGATAGCACTGTCTGTGGTGTTATCTGTAACAGTCGCCCAGAAGCCTCTCCTCAGAGAGCAGTTTGGATCCTGCCTTCCCCGTTCAGAAAATCCACCAAGGACACAGTGTTTTTATTCCAGGGTCAGCCGTGTTATCGTAGTTGCTGATAATCTCATTTCAACTCAAGTAGAAGAATTTTTTAAAAAAGACAAAAACAGAAGTTTCAGCCCTGAGACCCCTGTACATATCCTGTACAGGCAACACCTAATCAGTACATTTGTGTGAACACAGCTATACTTTGACAATAGCTTGTATGAACACCTTCCTTCTCCCCACAGCTTTTGGCTTTGGAACTTGTAATCAGAAAAAACTATAATTCATATGGAAAGAAGAAACATTGTGTTCATGGTTATCTTTTTTACTTTTTTGTTACAGTCACTCACCTGATCAGTTAAGATTGTTTAAATAATATATTTACACAGCATCATAGTTTGGAGCTTAAACTAATTTTAATGCTAAATAATTTTGGCTAAGCGTGTACTGTTTAATTTATTACGCTTAGCCTGCTTATTTGATTTCCAGTACTAGCCAGCCAGTATACCACCACGTTTTGGGTCTAGGGCGTTTGATTTGACAGCTTGACATTAGGGGGTCAAGGTCTAATGTGACAAAGCTGTTCCAAATTTTAATTCAATTCAGGCCCCTGGCTCTAAATAAAAACCACTGGGAAACTGTAACACCAGTATTCCAAAATAACAAGGAACCATGCGGTGGAGCTCGACATCAGGAATCGCCTTTGGGAAATAATTACTCACGACCTACCGCAGCACCACAGCGTCAATTGGATTAATTCCAGAACAAACTAATTTAGCCCCAGGAATAAAACTTGTAGCAATAAGCATCATTCACCACCAAGAAGGACTGTAGACAGTAACCCCCCAGCTCTTCAGGTGTGTGCATCCCACACGTGCATGCACCAGGAATTAAACATTATTTTCCTGAATTATAAAATGGTATCTTTAAGGGTTCCACAATTAGAGATTGGTGGACAGGGGTAGTCCCGCATGTGATTGACAGGACTGTAAAATGGGTTTCCATTCCTGGCTCCTCACAGGCTGCAGGACTCTGTGACTGATCCACGACCCCTCTGTGCACTGGAGATTTCACCCTCCCTGGGTCAACAAGCGGGTTAAGTGTTTTCATGGCAGCGATCCATGAATTCACACTTTTCTGCGTGAGGCCAGCTTATTACCTTACCTCTGTCATTGACCCCAGTATGTGTGTGTGTGTGTGTGTGTGTGTGTGTGTGCGTGTGCGCAGGCCTGTGTGTGTGTGTGTGTGTGTGTGTGTGTGTGTTCATGTTCATGGAGTTGAGAGGGCTTCAAGCAGCTCTTTTAAAGATTGCATGGACTACCAAATGTGGGGGTTTCCAAATTTCGACACAATACAAATTAAATTTTATCTAGGAAGTTTATATGAGAAATTTGGTTCATAATAACATAATAACTGTTCATAATAACTAAAAAAAGTCTCCTCCATCCTGAAGGATGTTTGCAGGATTTTTCAATCACTTGTCCGCCAAAACAGTATTACATTAAATATGAATGCTTTCACAGTTAGAAATAGGTAGCCTATATTATAAATAGACTTCTTTCCATCCATATTTCCTGCTAGCCTATGAAATTTATTAAGTTTTAGGTAAGTTGCTGTCATTGGTAAGTCATTGATGGCGAACATAAGGCTGCCAATAACATCTTACCTCAGATACTGTACCTAAAACAAACCAACACTGGCTACATTCTCCAAATGATGAAGTTAGTGATGTAGGAAGATCAAGTGCATCAAAGATTTCATGTCAATTGAAAGTTATACTGTGGATATTAGGTATGGTGTCATTTTTTCATAATAGTGTCTTAATTTGTCGTGGTGGCATGGCCAGCATGTGCTGTAGTTTTTTTTTTTAAAGTTTTTTTTTTAAGCAAACTACAGTCTGGGTCACGGGTTCAAATCCCAAATGGGACACTGCTCTTTTACCCTCCAGCGAGGCACTTTACTTCGGTTGTTCGAGTAAACATACAGCTGAACAAATAGGTTCCAGAATGCAGAAATGATTGTGCCTCGCAAGTCACTCAGGATGAGGGTGTCTGCTCCAGCTAATACTTAATTACAGGACATCCTATCCTGTGGTGATTGTTACCATCCCATAATGCCCCTGGCCATTTGTCCATCCACAATAATTATGTAAATTAGAAGTCTCCAAGTGAAAAAGTTTATCCCTTCCACATAGTAGCTCATTGTTAATATTGACCTTCTGAAATTCTGAAAATCTTTGTGTTGCGTTTGGTGTGTTTCACGCATCTGTAACGCAGTTTACGTTTCCTCTATTAATGTGCTTTCTGTACATCTTTGTTTTATTGTTTTCACTGCTTTTGTTGCGCAGTATGAAGCACTTTGAGCACCACACTTCAGAAATGCTGTAGTTATGCGAGCCGCTCTCCAAGGCACTGACAGTTGACTGAGATTGGGATTATGTCCAATAATTCTTGAACGTATACACCATGGAAATATGGAATAACAGTCACTAATCACTCCACAGAACACTTCTCATTAGTTATCTCATTAGCTTGACAAGTTATCTAATCATTGTACAAAGTAACACCTTGCAGTCTGTTTGTAACCAGTTGCAAGGAGGTGTTAGTATGTTTTCATCTTTTTAAATGTATCATATTGATATGCTAACTTGCAGAAGAGGCATTTCCTACAATATTCTGAATATTTGCAGTTATGTCAGTCTCACTACTAGCCTTCTTTTTATTTAGAAAATGCCAAAATTGGAATGGCGTCACAACCCTTCTTGACATTGTAGGTTCTAGCAGAGGTGAGCTTGAAATGCATTTGGAACCAAACTTTATCAATTTGACCAAATCTGGGGAAAAAAACCTTGCAAACTACAAGTACTGCATTTAGTTGTTTAGCCAATATACACCCACAGCTCTCACTCTGTGTGAATTCTCTGAACTTGTGGTTTTAATCCAGCACACTGAATGAGTTACTCAGCCTAATTAAATACTCACTTACCTCAACACTTTCCACTTTCAACAGTGAGTAAAGCTGGCTGCCTTCAAAATGTGGTGTTATACATTTAGACATAGTCTATGAACTGTGTTAAATTAACTGACTGTAGTAGTGGTGACCCCCAAAGCATCATGTCCGCAAATGGAACCAATCAGGTGGCCTGTGGTTGCTCGTAATGGCCGAAGGGAAGTTTCCTCGCAGTGCGCACAAACGCTCCGCTGCGAACAGGCCGTTCCGTTAAATCTTCGCCGAGAACATGTAATTGCGGCCATGTTGCACATGACTAGGAGCTAAGTAAATGAAAACTCATTACGCTCGCACAGAATCTGTTGATTCAGGTGGCATGCCTGTCCTTAACGGCCATGGCAGCAGCCGGAGGAGGGGCCATTCAAATGGGCTTTAAGGGATTTTCCGTTCTGTTGTTTTACATGACCACACAAAAGGGTTGTCAATTAGCATGCAGTTTTGAAGAAATGTGATGGAGCCTAAACATGGGTCAATGCAAGTTGGCAGTAGGACAGTCGCATTGGCAGATATCAGATTCCAATTGGATTTTTATACACATTTGAACATGGCCCAAAGCTTTTTCCTGTCTACATGTTAATTGTACATATCCAGTCTGTGCCACATGAGAAAAAAAATCTGAATTGGATCACTTTTTACGTGTGTCAAATTAATACATCAAATTAATACATTGATATATTTGTTATGAGACCCACAGCCTACCAGATATTGTATCACTAGTGAGCATTATCAGTCCTCTGATCAGCACTGGGCCTCTCATATACTGTAGTGAGGGGAAAAAACAGCCTCTTGCTTACAGGTACGTGCACTGGTGGAGCGGGGATGATTCAGCTGCAGTGTTCCTTGTGCTGCAGTAACTTGAGAGGTACAGCGAAAGATTCCTAATTAGGGATATAAAAGGTCTTTTTTTATGAATGATTGGCCAAGATGTGCCCTGCAGCACAGCACACTGTAGAAAGGGCAACACATCCTTCACTCTTTATTATCCTGTGTCTGGTGAGATCCACAAATAAAACCCCTGGTTTGCAGCCCTGAAGGCCAGGAGTCCGAGTTCCAAATTGAACCGTTTATTTTTATTTTAGGATAATGGCACATTACAGGAAAGTACGACTTGTGTTTGTGCCTAAATTTGAATTATTTTGGGGGTAGCAATGAAAGGTTGGCAGAATAAACATTTTGCGGCCATTGTCCGTAATTTTGCTGAAGGTTTTAAAGCTGTTTTCATTAAGGGGATGAAAGGGGAACTTCTAATGAGCATCTATCAAGTTCATCAGGTTACGTTCAAAGTTTGTTTTTGTTCTTTTCAAACACTGCCGCCCAAGGGAAGTGGTTAAATGCAACTGAACACAAGCTAGCCTTCTATGTCTAAGGAAAACATTGTGCAGGCATATGCGTTTTGTGATGAAAATGAATTGGTAACATATTTGTCATTTCATTTTTTGTTTTTATTCATCTGTATTGGACTTGTTACTGTATCACATAATTTGCACAGATGATCTAATACATTGCATATTCAGTAAGTATTCTCATGTTTTCTGGCATTATTTGAAATATCATAACTCATAAACACAGGCAGCGACAGTGACATTATCGAGTTGTACTGCAGCTGTAAAGGACTCCCCACAAATGGCAACCGGGATGTTCACAGTGCAGGCTGTGCATCCCATAATCGCAGAGGATGTTCACATCTTCTGTTTCCTTTAGGCGATTATTTACGCTATCTGCCTGTTCCTAAATAAGAAAGCACTTACGGCCTAGACCGGATCAAACAAGCAGAAATCAATTGTATTGCAAAGATAGTGAAGGGTTTGAAGAAACGCCTCTCAAAGGTCAACGTGGCAGGACAGTGGGCCAATCGGAGAAAGGCAGATGACGCATGTTTGACAGTGTAGCCTTCGGGTTTGATGGGAACAATAAAGAAACAATGGCGTTTCCTTAGCACTTGTGTTGATCTGGGGGATATCCGACTGATAGAAATACTGCTAACTGTTTTTTATTGAAGGTCACTTTCTATTTAAAAATATTTTAAACCATCTCAGGCAAACTTTATCGAATGATTTTGGACACTGCTGTCGCAGTGTATAAATAAACTTTCCTGATACATCATTACAAAAGTTTTTTCTTTCTCCAAAGAGTACGCCAGTAGAGAGCACCACTATACAGCTTAATTAACCATAATTAAATTTTAAAAGCCATACATTTTTAAGAAGTTTTTTCAAATTGTTCGCTTAGCATTTGCGCTTGTTTTCATCTTCTGAACGGTCCTTGTTAACAAGTAAATTACTGTATTATTAGTAGTGAGGTGATGCTTAGATTGTGTATGTAAAACCAGAGGACCAATTCAGTGTCATTGTAGAGTTTTCATAACTAGCCTTGCTATGCTTCAGTACGCATTTACCTCTCCTTACCAGGATGATGTTTGTAGCTTGGAGAGTATAGCTAAATTTTACAAAATAAAAAATTGTAAAAATGAGAATATTTTGAAGTACAGGAAGGATTATACAAGAGAATTTCTTCAGTGGCAGTGGTCATTTTCACCAATTTTCTGTTCAAGAAAGGCCCAGTAATAGCAATAGTAATAGCGACATCTGAAGATTTGCATGGCAGACATTAGCGGTTTCGAAAGATATCATTGACTTTGATGCTCATAATATTAATGTGTTTTATTCTAAAATAGGCTTTTTGAACGATTTCCCATTTCAGCGTCTTTGCTCTTAAAACTTTAAAATTAGCCCGAAGGCATCTGGGGGAATCATCATCGCTAATGCACTATTTAATGACTGCACAGGACCTGCGCTCCTGCTTTTGTGATTGTCCTGCTTTTTTGTCCCACTTCCTGTGTAATCATCGGTGGAGTGGATCCATAGCGTGAGACATCAAAGACAGCACACGCACAGTATTCTCTAATGAGCCTCCTTTAGCCGTGTGTCTGGCTCTTCCATAAGGGCCTGAGCTACAGAGCGTGCAGTAGATCATGGGCCATGCGGTGGGGAAGGTCCTCCCTGCTCCCTAAATCGATAAGTCATTGGCCCAGAAGGTTTTGTCATTTGCACTCATTATTGGTCACAATAAACTAGGCGTGCGTGATTTGGAAATTCTGGGGCCGATATCAATAGCTGCTATTTAAAAAATAAAGAAACGAAGACATATATAAGGTGCATTACTGCTTAAATGGGTCCATGTACCAAACGGGGTGGGGGTGGGGGGGGGGTGGTTGGGGGCAGGAATCTCACTTTTAGAACAGGTGTCATCAACTAATTTATGGTGGTCATTGTCTTTGGTAGTCAACTGCAGATGGAAGGAGGGACCAGCATTGGCTATTCTAAATAAAAGAAAGCATTTCTTCAAGGTCACAAACTCGTTCACAGGAAATCCTTTCGTGGGAATTATAGAACTGTATGACACCGTACCTACAAGAGATGGATTTAAACGTCACAGGTGAGATTTTTAAAGGGAGGCTTGAGAGACTTGTACGCGTGGACGTTTAGTCTTAAGGGGTTAGACCTGGTTTAAGAGGTCCCTGCGGTGTAGTAAATATAGTTTAAAGATTCACGGCAGCACAGGCGGGGCAGTGACAGGTTAAAAAGTTTTGAAATATAAGGTTGATTAGAAAAGGTTTGAGAATAGGAACTACAGGGGTATGTTCACACCTCCCAGGTCATTTCACCAAGAATTTCTATTGGTCCTCTGCTGAATTGATAGAGGTAGTATAAAACATTGCTGCAAATGTTTTACAGCTCACAGTAAGCTTGTGGTGACAGACAGTTTAATAGCATTTTTAGACGGGTTTCTTTTCTTTTTTTCCAACACCCCCCAAATCACAACTTAGTTGTAAATAGGTCCAGATAGCACTTTTTTCTCACAGCAAAAAAAAAAATCTTTATTTGTAACCTGACAGGAGCTACAAGGTTTCCACAACTCCAGTCTGAGAGTTTGAAGGCTTTGCCTAATAAAGACCAAATGGACTGAGAACTAAGAGGAGCTGCCCAACTGAGGCTGCAGTGCACAGGCCTTGAAATGACACAGGAGTCATGCAGAAGCTCATGCATATTCCTCAGACTGAGTCAAAATGAACCTCCCTGAATCTTTCTATACTAGACACTCTTAGGGCCTTTTCACGTGTGAATTACAAGTTGCCCAACTATTACTTGTACTATTTTAAGAATTTATGAATATTATCAATTGTAAGTACTAATTGATGAGTGAAAACTGCAAACAAAACAGTTTAAACTTAAATTTGAAGTTTAAACATTTGACTTAGCAACACAACAGAAAAAAACGTATGGAAACCTACGCTAACATGACATGGCCCTTTGTTTGCACATATGCAGCCATGTCAAATGGGGGAGGGGTGAGAAAACCCGTTCTGGGGAGAGTCAAAATAAGCAGTCTGTAATGGACTCAACTAATATTATTTCATGTGCCTTATTTTAGCGGACATTAGTTATGGCAGCTTTTAACCTTGTATTGTTTGTTATTTATGGTGCTGTGAAACATTTGATGAAGGTTTTAATAGGCTAGTTTCTGTTCCCCAGCCGAAGACCGGAACATTTAGTCACTGAACTCTCCGTGGAAGACCTGTGGAAAGACAGAGAGGAAGTTTAGTGGACAACCGGGGAGAAAGGAAGCACTAAAAAGGTTTATCATTGAGCGCTGACAGCTATATTCTCTTCTACCTTTGTGTGAACTTCTCAGCTGCAGCTAGGCTTATTTTAACCCAACAGCAGTCCATTTTAGAGCGGGCAGCCATTTTGGCTCCTCAGTGAAGAGGTTTTTGTTAAAGGACTTCCAGTGAAAGATGAGCGCCAGACAACGTTATGCCAAACTAAGAGACGAAACTCTTCTGCGTCGTCTGCTTTTAACAGACTGATGGATGGTTTTATTGTTACTTTTATATGGAAGCAATGTGATTCTGGGCTAATGAAAAGGAATGAAAGTTAAGGGCTTCAGTGAAACATTAAAATCCTTGGAAGTTTGCTATGTTTCTCAGTGCATATTCAGTTACTAACATTCAGTGCTTGTTTAATATCAACCCAGGTTAAATATGACATGGTGGGTGGGTGTGTTGGGGATCTCTGTGGTCGTGGTCATTGGCAACACAACATGAACTTTCCAGGTGTATATCCTGTCCTCCCTCCAGGAGCTTCAATGAGCCTGGGTATCAAAGAGTTCTGAGATGAATTTACAGCCATGTCAAAATGAGTGTTCGGCGATGTACGCTGAAAAGCAATTATGAGCAACTGCATATAAACTGCACAAGTGGCTTTGTGGGGGAGTATTTCAGGAAAAACCCAATTATCCCACATCACAGGTCCCCAAGATGAAGTCACCTCTAATGAACGGTCCTCCATGGGGAATGCGTAATTTTCCATTTAACAGAGAAACCGCATCCCACAATGCATTACTTTCAGCACACAGTGCAAAGAGAGTTACAGTCGTAAAAAGGCTGTACTGCAGGAAAAGCTCTGGACATGTATGAGCATTTATGGCTGGCGATATTTACTGTATTAAATGTTACGAGCTGGAGGTGAACGTGCCTTTGCGTTTTATTCCTTGATTGACCGTATGACCTGTGCAGAACGACCAGCCACAGAAACCCTAGCTTGTCTGTGTGGTGAACATGAAAAATGGTAGGCCTACACTTTGGAGTTTTTGTCAGACTCTTTGGCTTTTGATGGAATCTCATAACCACAGTCTTCTTGACCTTATGTCATGGTGAGGCTGCAGAAAAGCAACTATAGATTGGTGAAAAAGAGAATTTACCTACAGAGGTAAATTTAATTCTTTCAAAACCATTTTTATTTTCATCGTTCAGTACATCTTTTAAGTATTGTGGTGGATTATTTGGTTGAAATATTAATTGCATTTTTTATTATCAATATTAAATTCACCCTTGATTTAATAATCACCTTTTGGTATGGTGGCTTTACGTAACACAAAACAGACTATAAAGTGACTGAGTAATTGTTACCAGGAATGAAAAAATGCAATAAATGTAATTCATTGACCGTAATTGCTGATATAAATGCTACGATATTAACAAAAATATTTTTTCTATAGCGGTAGGTAATAAATGAGATGGCCATGATTTCCAAGGAATGCATGAATGTTGCCCAACATCAGATGTCCACAGGAATCCATGCCATTCCTGCACTTTGAAGTCAACAGTGAGAAATTAGAGGCAGTTAGAGCATATCTAAGCCCTGATACTCTTGACATTAGCGGTAAATAGCGATGTATAGAGGCATTGCCAGAATGGTTGTGCCCCCCGATCCGTGCATTTTTGGAGAGTCTTTCTAATTACCTGTACAGCTGTGGGGCATTCGCTTGGCAAGACATCCGCGTGAACTGTGTACGCTTCCAGGGCCTTCCAGACTGTCACAGTTAGATCTCACGTTAAGGAGCAGAAATGTAATGGGGAGTGCCCCATTATAGTGTACTGGTGTTTACTATCAGGTGGTGTAGTGCAGGGCTGAAACAAAAACCTGAACCCACATCAGGGCGGCAGTGTAGTATAATGGCTAAGGAGTTGGTCTTGTAACCTAAAGGTCGCAGGTTCGATTCCCCGGTAGGACACTGCCGTTGTACCCTTGAGCAAGGTACTTAACCTGCATTTCTCCAGTATATATCCAGCTGTATGATTGGATGCAATGTAAGTCGCTCCGGATAAGAGCGTCTGCTAAATGCCTGTAAACTAAACATCAGCCCTTTTGGACGCCCCTGGTGTAAGATTGGACACCCCTGCTGTAAAATAAACAAAGAGTGGACTTGTACACCACAAACAAATCAATCCAGCACTTTATCTGGTAAAACCAAAAGTCTTCCTCTTCAACTCCCGTTCTTTGCAACTCCTCATTATCCCATAATTAAAGCAGGCAAATGCCTGTGTGATCTCGATGCTTTCCCAAAGAAATACAAAAAATGGCCGCTTGTGTTTATATTTGTGTGAGATACAACTTAGGCTCCCCTAACATTCACACAGGGGTGTTAATAATTTTGAGGGGCACTGAATGTGTAGGTAACAGTATGGCTCATCTGTTAGCCCATTTAGACCAAACAATGCAAAGGATGTTTTACAATAAGGCGTTCATACCACATCCTTCTCTAATGCATGTCAGATATCGTTCTCTGATGTGGCTACAGATGGGGTGCTGTTATCAGATCAAGTTTAATTAAATCAAGCTTGACTAAGGTATCTGCACTTATGAACCTATACATGTACTGGCTGCAGCAGTGAATCCTGGGATCTGGATGTTTTCATTGTGAGTGTTTTCAAACGTTGACCCGAGAATGGTAGCCGTTGAAAAGTCTGTGATCTCGTTCCAGGAACGATAGAAGAAAGACACTGTAAAAGTAAACGATGGCACTTGGACATAAGGAGAAAATAGACGCCATTTTCAGTGGTCGAGGAAGCTAATCAGCAAGCTGTGGGTCCAAATTCCAGACTCTAAGCTTTTAAGTCTTGTCAGTATGGGGAGCGATTACAATGTATTTTTAATGTATAGATTGTTTTTCTATCAAGTGTGGTTAAATACAATTTTAATATGCACTCCTAAAAAAAGGGTTTCAAATAAGTACACTAGATCTGTTACTAACATTATGATAATGAAAACAAATGATTCTGATTCAGGGTTTAAAAATGTTTTAACTCATTTGTGGTTTTGGTTTTGTTTGATTAAACTTATTTACAATAAAACACACTAGGCAGGTCATCCAGTGTGGTCAATCCAGCTGGAATTAGAATACAAAGCAAAAGTTCAAAGACCAAACATAAATGCGGCAGTATTTCACAGTGCTGAAAAACTTGTACTTTTCACTGAAGTAGCAAGATAAGCAATGGTCAGACAACCACTTGGGTGGTCAGTGTCTACATCTGAACAGAAGAAAACATACAATCTTCGAGGTTGACTTTCCAGTGTGGCAGAAACTAGTCACGCTGTAACTAGTATATCATTTGACACAATTCTTATTAAAACTGTACTCTTGTGTCTATAAATATAACTTTAACATTGTCACACTACAGTGGACTTCACTGACTTACCATTGCAAATTGTTTAGCTTTTAAAGGGACAGTTCAGTACAGTGATATCTAGCCCTATTTGAGACTCATCCATGATGTTGTCGACTGATAGAGAAAACGTTCATGTCCGACCAGCCTTTTTTTACTTATCCCTTATATCGTACAAACCTAGTGTCCAGAGTTAAATTTTTACCTTCTAATGTTGCATATTGGAAAATGCCACACTTTATTAGGATTGCCTGGATTTTTAAGTGTACTGTGTCTATTGATTTCATTGAATCTGTGCCTACTCTGTATATGTGTCTCGCATCTCATGACAATGGGCTATGAGACACCCGAGTTCATTTATTAGTCAGGCCTGGCTCCTGGAAATCTGGCTTTTTCGTGACCGCTTGTCCTCCATCTGCAGTGGTGCTAAAATAATCTTTCAGAGGGGTCAAATATGGGGAAAGCGCTACGGGAGGAGAGGGAAACAGAGTCGCCTCCTTGCGGGAAACGAAGGACATCCCCCAGCCCACTCCTCTGCAGACGCTGTCCCCATCCATGCTGCAGCCCCCCCCCCCAGCCCCTCTCATCTGGCAGTTATCAGGCCAAATTAGAAGAACACATGCTGAGCCCTGCTCCCTGTGCATGCAGCCACGATTCTCACAGAGCAGAACAAAGGAAGCCAGAGCAGGAAGAAGCCAGGGCAGCAGGCAGATGGCAGGGAGAACCCCCCCCCCTTTTGGGACTGTGATATTGGGGGACCCATCCTTCGTCCCCTTCCTCCTCCCCCCACACTTCTATATATACGTACCTTTGTTTTACCTGACCTGGGGTGTCGAAGTGGATGCAGAAGAGACTTGGAAGATCTGAATGGAAGATCTGATCATATCCTATCATATGCCTATAATGGTGTATATTATATAAATGGTATATTCCATTTTAGTGCATTGTGGAAAGCTGTTCCTGTTTTAAATGTGCACCAGCTCCTCCTTCTCTCCATCCGTGCGCACGCTCTGACTGAGTGCGTGATATCACAGCGATTGTAATTATCGGGCGATGGCTGTAATAGGTGCAGTGTGAGCAAAGTAAAGGGGGTGCGGGGGCAACAAATTTTTTTTTTTTTGAGGTTCAAGTTTACAAAACATGTGGTACTAATGATGCGTGAGACATCACGGACTTGCAGGTGGGTGGTGTGGAGGGGCCGGTCGGGGGGGGGGGGGGCGGTCAGGCCCCGACTCTGAAGTAAACAACTGGAACCGCAGCCTGATCGTCGCAGTGCCTCACAGATAAACATTATTACAGCCGTGCCCTTTTCCATCCAGGGAGGAGCTACGTGCGGGGAGAACGGGATTTAATCGCTTTTCGGACTCAGTGCTCCCCGATGACTCATCTGGAGAGAGTTTGCTCCGATTATGAGCGGATAATAATGTCACCTCCAGCCATGGAAGAGACCAATGTTAAGACCATTGTAAACAGACTGGCAGCGCCAAACTCATTTATAGTGTGTGGTCAGATTCGTTAGCGCGAATCTCATCAGCGCCTAAAGCCTGCACCATTACATGTGTTATTGAGCCAAGGTTTCGTATAGTTTTAAGATGTCCATTCATATGTTTCTTATTCACTTCTCATTCTCATTTTTCGTAGACATGAGTACAAGGCAGAATGTACTCATTCAAGACACAAAATCTAATAATAAAGATGGATATTAGCCTTAGGTAAATTAAAGAAAATCAGTGGTTGGGTCAAATTAAATCACTTAACTTCAATGTTGCTGCTTATGTTTGTTTTTTGTAATTGCAATTGCATAGTAATTGCAATTATTACTCATTATTAACATTCAGATTTAGAATACTCAAAAAATATGATAAAGGTTGTGGGACCCAAGCAGTTATTTAATAAAAATGACCAGAACAGTGACTGCTCTGGAATGGACCCGGTAATAACTTTATCATGAGTGCAATGGATTCTCCATTCTTGACGGAAAAATCTGACCCTCAGAAATATACGATGCAAAACCGGATACTTCACTGTACCTTTCTCAAACGCAGTAAAGGATCGCTCCGGTTTTCACCTTCCCTCGATCTGCGGAGGCGTCCGACAGCTTTTACGCTCCACAGGATCAGACACGCAGGCACCCTTCCTCAGAAAAAAATGAGGATGGCGAAGGACAGAGACCTCCCTCCTACCCCGAACAGCGCGTTCCTCTCGACACGGCGAAAACGTCTGTGCGTTGATACCCACGGGCTGAGATAGAGAGAGGAGGCACTCCATGAGTGAAGGCCAGGACCTATTACATGTCCTATCAGATGTCCTGATAACTTTCCCAGCCTGAAGATCCAGGCCTGTTTTTTATTGTCTCTCCCACAACAGTTCCTCTCCGATTCCTAAACCTGCTAATTCCATCAGTGCGGCAGAGGGAGGAGAGAACATCCTCAGCATTCCTCAGTCCAGCCACCCCACTGGTGGAAAAGAATCCACCTTCACAAAGAGTGGGGACAGCTGGCGGAGAAGGACCCTAATCTTAAGAGCAGGGCTGCCGTCTTTAAAAAGTTTACAGGCGCCGGGTATCCTAAACGCTTCCTTCCTGTACTGTGGGCCGACAGAACACCCCTCAGCCCACCTGCTAATTAACATTGTGAAAGTGAAACCGTTGTCCTTTAAAATTCCCTTCAAACTACCTGGGGCCTGATTTCTCAACCTGAAGTGCATCGCACAGCGCTGGAGAACGGACGCTATCTCAATCTGAAGCCTTGCAGGGTTGTTTTTATTGCGGCTGAGGGCCCTCCCTTTTGGGAGAGCCTTCCTTCTTCAGCGGATCGTATTGTGCAGAATTGGGCATCTGCAAAAGCAGAAATCGAAACCATGTGTCACTTCTGTTTTTATCGCTTAATACTTAAAACAGTTACATTGTATTGTTGTTTACAGTTTACGGTTGTTTCATATGGTTCTTTTCTGGTCACATGGGCACTTCACAGGCTGCATTCCGTTTAATCAAATGTCAAGATTTCCAGTGGCAACACGATTAAATACTACAGTATATAAACCAACCATAGAAAGGATTTTATCTTGACCACAAAAGACCACAAAGAACCCTCATTGGTGAAGAGAAGTTGAAAATATCCTGGTGGAAAGCTGGCAGAGGTAAGGTGGACTGTAGTTGCCCAGTTGACCAGGTACAGCTCCTGTGCAGATAAATGTGGACATTCAGTGACCTACATGCCCCGAGTTTATCATGCCCTGGCTATGATTATTTATAAATCTCGTAATGTCAAAACGACCCTGTAAATGCCTGAGATATATAGTTTTTTCCAAGCGCAATGAAATAACAAAAAACAAATAAAAATAGCAGAGGTTGTCGTAAAGAGGTGAGAGAAAACACATCTCAGTTGCAGAGCTTGAAAGCCTGGGCAGCGGTCGGTAATTAAACTGGATTTTAGGCGGGACACAGCACACATTCCCGAGCTCTTTGACGGCACATTCTCAGGACACCGTTGTACATCACCCGGCTGGCACTGAGGGGCTGAACAGCCTCTCTGCGTAGAGCTTACGACCTGCAAGTGATGCTTTCTGCAGACGCCAGGGGTCAAGAAAATGTTGGTGTTGCGAACCCTTTCAAGTGTTGTCTCAAAACTCCTTGCCGATCGACTGTTATTTCAGACTTGGGATATTTTTTTGGAATAGTGCCACATTCCTGAAACTTGCAACCTAAACATAATAGTTCCTTCCTGAGTAGTCTCAGAAATATGACAGATTTGTGTTGCCACCAAACCTTGAGAACAGACTACCCTTTGCCAGTCTTATTAACAGATACTCGGGTGTCTATCAAAAAAGTATTGTCTCTAGGGGGATGAATGGCGACCTCCACTAGCCATTAGCATTCATTCCAAAGCAGTGGCCATGGCTTTGTTCCTCATCATGTAATTAAGATTCTAACTCAAGCCTCTATTGAAGAGTGTATCCTCTGAAATACTGAATTTGAGAAGCAGATCTTCAGACGCCATGAAGAGCAGAGGTGGAAAATCCCTATTATTAATTTACAAAATAATTTATCGCTTTGAGTATGGAATTGTGGGGGGGGGGGTTTCTTGTATTGTGTGAAGCACTTTGCGTTACATTTTATTTGTATGAAAAGTGCTATACAAATAAAGTCTGATTGATTGATTGATTGACTGAGGTGGAAAATCCGTAAAAAGTAAAAGTTCAGTATTTTGATTTTGTTCCAATCACTTGGAGTCACACACTTCTTCAGCCAGGAGGTATAACTCATTAGCGAAATCAGCTGGCTGACTTCATGAGTGGAAGAAACACATGGCAGGACTTTTACTTTCTGACCCCTGGACTTTCCACAGCTGATTAAGGGGAAGAAGCACCAGTTGTTGATAAGGGTCTGGGGTGTGGTGTCAGCGGCCTGTGACATCATGCCCCCCCCGCAAGAGTTAATGGTTTAGTGAAATATAATGGTATAAAAGCAATAAATTGGGTGGTATCCTTGCTCAACGATAGTGAGAAATTAATACCACACACCGCTGCTTTCTGAGTCTGATGTATGTCAGCATGTAAAAGAGCTGTTTGTTATTCATCTAGACCACTTTTTTGAGTTTTTTTATTTAATCCCAAGTGGAGTGGACATTTTATTTACTGTCAGGAACATAAGTGACTCAAAGGAACGCATGCTTATGAACTTTGGCGGTTTATGACAGGTGATTAAACTGTGGTGATCACGGGGGGGGGGGGGGGGGGGGGCTCAGTGAATGCCTTCGAGCGTCCACCTGCCTTTACGCATAAACCCTGTGAAAACATTCCTCATCTGGACGACTAACCAGTCGCTAGCGTTCTCCGCACCAAACGTTTAGCTTAATGGGACCGAGTCACCCTGCAGGGCTTGCTGTGCTATAATTGCTATCAGCTGCTAGCCACATTGTCTGTCTCTCTGGGGCACAGTGCTATTGCTGTCATAAGGCACGAGGCCCGTTTGTGGACTCGGGCCGCTTCCATCCTTTGCTTGAAAGCATGGTGTTAACCCTCCTGTTCTGTTCATTTTTTAGGTACAGCAAAAATGTTCCCGGGTCAATCCCCACACAGGGGGGGTTTGCAAATACATGAAATGAACCATTTTCATTTAAAATGTTGATTACACCAATTAAGGCCAGTAGAAGAAGTTTCATACTGAAAAAATAATTTTAAGTATTTTTCCTAGATTTTCAAACTTTAAAAAGGGTCAATTTGACCCGCAACATAACAGGAGGGTTAAACATTTTAATAAAAAATTTTATTAAAAGTGAAAATGGCTTGAAAGGAAGGCCATGAATAAACAGATAAGCTATAAGTAGTGTGGTTTGAATCACTTAAAGGTGACGTTTTCAGTGTAAGAGGTTAATTCATCCCCTAAAAAGTAAAAAAGTGTTTTGGTGCCTGGACCCAAAGTCATATCACTCAGTGTGAACCATGGCTATGATTTCGGTAGCACAATGCTGACATTAAATGCATCAATTCGATATATTGTTTTTATACATATATATAAATTGGCAGTGTGTTCTATTTTTGTGTAATGTGACCCTCTGTAAATAGGCAAAAGAAAGGGAAGGTCAGACAGCACAGTTTGTTGTGTTAGCAGTGCTAAATGGAGTGACTTGCTGACGTTAAAAACAAAAGTGGGGGGGGGGGGGGCATTGGCCACCTGCCCCCAACGCCCACCCACCCCCACCCCCAGCCCTTCCTGCACCCCTGCATCCATGCACATCCAGGTTTTTTAGTCTCAAAAATATGACAATAGCCACCACAAAAGGGTTGGCTACCTACCTGAGTAATGTCCAGCTTTATTTAGTTCAGTTCTTAAATATGCCAATCATGCAATTACAAGCAAAACTAATATTATGACAGTACTTGATGAGGACAGAGGAACTGTGGTTCAGGACGCTCTCTTAATTATACAGCTGTCATTTCTAAAGATACTGTCCTGGATAAATTCTGTTGCCTGTCTAGAAACAATCTAGACATATTTTTAGTATTCTGGGAAAAAAATACAATATTCTAAATTTGCTTTACTTCCACGGATTGGAAGTGGGGTGGGAGAGGGTATCCATTGTTTTCCCTTATTTAATTTTGCTGTCTTATATTATTTTTACTTACAGTGGGAAATGTATATGTCCTTAAGAACTTTTTTGTTTGATGAAAGACGCCAACATTTATAGAGATGATTATAAAATAAATGTTTTTGTTGAAAGGGGAGGATATTTGGCAAGACAAACAGGATTGGGGGTTTGGGGGGGGAGGGGTGCTTTGGCGGGGGTTGGTTGATGTGGGAAAGGCAGTGGCGGCTGGTCAGCTGAAAATAGATGGGACGGGAAACCTTCCCTTTAAACTGATCATTGGTCTGAACCTGTATTCATTAATTTTCCTTGATTAACCAGTGTGCCAATGATCTAATTAAATGGCAAATTCAATTTAGAAAAGTCCATTCTAAACACTGAGTACACCTCTGTGACCATGTTAGCTTTCAACACAACCTGCAATAAACAAAAAAAAAATCAGCTCAGCAGCCATCAGCAGGTTTGACATGTTGGAAAATCAACAAAATATATCTCACCAAAGACGTAAATAAATTGCAAACGTAATAATGCCAATAACTGAATACAACGCATTCCGAATTCACTTTCAGAACTGCAGCGTTCCGCAGTGATGGCTGGATGCATCCCATGAAGCTTCTTGCGTTTGGTGTTCTTTCACCCTTCTCTAAAGGATACAGGGCTTTTACAATATAAATTATGCTGAATTACTTTCAGCGAATGAGGTTGCATTGACTAAATATAACATTCTGTGTAACATTAAATTAGGCACACAAAAAAAAACTCCTGCTGTGTAACTAGAAAATGCTGTGAAACTTCATGTATAAAATGGGCAGCTCCTTGCTAACTCTTCATGAGTTACCTGTTGCCATCAGGATGATATGCTAGCTCTACTCTTGTTAAGGTTTGTGGAGTTGAAAACGCTCCCTGACTAGCAGGTAAATATATCACAACGTGCACGCTTCACTGCAGTGAACCCCACTGGGAACAGGGCTTATGGTGGCGACACTAGTGTTTAGTACACTTGCTCGTTCTCCCAACGGGGTGAGGAGAGAATCCTGAAATAAATTTCATCTGTGGGAAAATATATGGGACTCAAAATAAAGTATGATTTGAATAACAGGATGGAGCTAAACTGTATATATTTCACATGATGATCCCACTGCAACGGATGTCAAATCCACATTAACCGCTCGTTTCAGCACCTTGAACAATACGGGGTATTTGAGCCCCTGAGTTTTACACCTGCATTAAAATCTAGTGTTACACTGTGTGCGCATTAACACATTTCCCACCTGAGGAGTTTATGGCTTCGTCTTCACCTGCCGGGCAGATGTGGAATAAGTGTGTATTTTTATGGAAGATTTTAATTTGCGCAGCGTATTTATATTAAAGCTGAGGGTTTGCTTTACGGTCGGGTCAGGGTCTCACCATTCCTTAGCACGTCTGTCCTTCAGTCGTTCCCACACCTGTGACAAGAGGAAGTGGGAACAGCTGGGACTTCAAAGCCATGCAAGTGATTGACAGTTTCTGCCCTGTAGGTGAGGTGGTGCTCAACGTTAGGAAAGGATATACAGTGATTTAAAAAAAAAATAAAACTCAATAAAATAAAATAAAATACATTTGTTTTAACACTAGATCTTGCTGTTCTGAGTTCCACGGTTTGCAATAAAATAAGTATTTGTGAATCCGTGAATCTATTTTTTATGTACTTGGACATTTGAATTTTGTACTGTTTTTTTGCATTTTTGTCTGACCTCACCCAGCATAATACATGAGAAATGATAGATTCATACTGTCATTACATGATGTCTGGCTTTCTCTGACACAAAAAATCAGCAGCACATACTATGGAGAGCTAGGCATAATTACATTAAGACAGGATGGCGTCATATGAACTACATACCTTCATAGGTTCAGGCAATGCACTTATAAACATGTCTGCCGGTCAATACAGACCTTATACTCCTGTTCATATGGCTTCCCCCCCACATCTGCCGGTCGTGTTACTCTTCTTTCCCTTAAAGCCCCACCCCCCTCTTCCCGGGCACAGCCTCTCTCTTCTCTGGCCCCCCAGTGGTGGAGTGAGCTCTCCGCTTCAGTCCGGAAGGCAGGATCTCTGTGCCTTACGCTGCAGACTGAAAACCCACCTGTTTGTATGACTTGGGACCAATTCTTTGTTGCTTAAACCTGTTTGTTTGCTCTTATATAACTCAATCTGGATAAGAGTGCCTGCTAAATGACTAAATGTAAAAATTGTTTTCATAGTTGCTTCAGCCTGGATCCATTAACTTAGACTCCCTTAATTCAGTTTTCCAAGTTCATCGATTGGGAAAATACTTTCTTTTTATTGCTTTGGCGAAAGTATCGCTTGATTGAATTCAGGGCAGTCATTCCATCACAAAGGACACAAAGTTTTGGTTTTATTGACAAAGCCACGATAAAGCCTAGTTTAACACAAATTTACTGTAGCATGTGTCACATACGATACAGATGTGCACATGGTAAAACTAACAAGCAGATCAGAACAGCTTTTAAAACAGTCTATATATTCCCCGACCAAACAGAAGTCATTTACAGTAGGCACAGAAATAGTTGTGCTGCAAAGGTGAACTCAACTGGATGAAAGAGCATTCCTCCAAAACTAGGACCCAGGGATGCATTAAAAGACCTTGAGGCCTGACGGGGAAAGGAACTCTCTGTGGCCTCAGCCATGCACAGATCTGCAGCAGGTCTGGCCTACGGAGAGAGCTGTAACCAGACCCGGGTGCTGGAAATGCGGTTTAGGTGGAAATGTTTGCAACTGTCTGACTCATTCATCACTATCTTATCTTGGGAACGGTGGCTTACAGTGGGAGTTTTTTTAATGTGTGTGGTCAATTTCTCACGCTACTGGAAAGGAGGGAAATCTGCTTGTGCCTTGGGTTTATTTTATTTTGAAATAAGTCTAATTTTAATAAGTGTGTATATGTCCTATAAATATAACATGTTTAAATGACATATAGTTGTTGTTGTTTTAAAATCTTATCTCCAAAAAGACCACTTTTTGGGACATATATAATAAATGTTCTAACATTACATTACATGATCAGTTATAGTAGCCTGGTATTTGTGGTAAACTTTGGAATTCCAGGGGAGGCAGAAGTTCAGAGGGGCAGGAGGGGCCATCACCATGCAGAGCTTTAACACCCCAGCGGTAGTATCTTGAAGTCAATCCTGAAGCTGACCGGAAGCCAGTGGAGCACAACCAGGAGAGTAGTGATGGACACACACTTCCTGGTTCTGCTGATAACTGGGCTACCTGCAGCCTCTGGGCTGACCTTACAGGAAGCCCACTGAGTTTTGCACTGCAGTGATCAATTCTGGAGGAAATAAATGTATGGAACAGCCAGTCTCAAGGGAGTTAAGTATCTAGCTTGGCTATGCATATTCTGTGTCCGTGAGTGTCCATTAAAAAATCATACCATAATACCATAACCATAATACTTTCATACTTTCATTGCTATTTACATTCAAGCTTTTCATTACACTTCAAAGGTCATCTCTTTCGAGGTCATAGACTGTTATCAAATCACTTTTCACAGAGGTGAATTACTGGCAAAGATTCATTCGTGTTCACCGAACTGTGAAAATGCCATGAGCTTCTGAGGTCCCACACTGAAAACTGAGTTTGAGTTTGAAGGATCTTACTCTAGAGCACTGGAGCAGGACACATACAGTCTGTCCGGCGGGTACAGTGGGGCTCCGATACGTACTCACACGACCACGGGGGTGTGAATGAACTTCACTGGCACTAAGGAAGGATGGACCAAATGAAGGCCTGGCCTTGTTAGGGGCTGAGCCCCCCAAACTTCTCACCGCGGTAAATCAAGTCTGGTCCCGTAAAAACCAGAGGCAATGCAGATTACATGGCGCTGCCACACCAAAGAGGACGCTCGGTGACCGGCAGCCGCGAGATTTAGGGCTGCTAGCCCCGCCCCCTTTACCTGCCCGGTGTCTGTTATTACAGCGTGATTTAGTGATTTATCCCCCCTCCCTGGTCAGGGGGCTGATGGCTTTTGCAGCCGCCCTGCTGTTTCAGGCCCGGAGAGCTGACCCTGGCCAAGGGAGGGGCTGCCTGTGTGATGCCTGTGTGATGCCTGTTTGCTGGAGGGATTTCATTCAGAACATTGTGTGTGTGTGGATACTGTAGACCGGTCACCACTGTACACATGGTTCTTCTGAGTCCTATTCTCACTTTTTTTTACACAGTCCATCTACCTGGCCCTATCCTACTTTAAAAACAGGCAATTTTACACATCAAAGCGTATCAATGCAGAATTTCAGGAGATATTCATAGTGCAAAACTTCCTTGCCCACGGTGAAAGTTTCCCATCAGGAAAGTTTAGCTATGCAAAGGTTTCTGAGAGGAAGTATTTTCTTTCTTGTCTGTGAAATTGATGATGTTTGATATAAAGTCTGTATGGCAGTTGCTTGATGGAATCAGACCTGTGAGCTGTATGCTGATCCAAATCCATGCAACTGTTGAAAAAATAGCCTTGTACAATAATAGGCAGAGAATAACATTCCCTCTTGCTTGGCATTTCAGGTCTGGTATTTAAAAACTTAATTCATTTTCTGAAACTTTGTCTTTACAAAACACGATGCTGGATGAAGTATACTGGTACATACCTAGGTTTTTAAACTGCAATTTATCTCTTAGCATCTGTTCTAGCTATCAAATCTATAGTGCCGAGAGGCCCAAACGAGGTTTGCTCATAATGTCTGTTTTTCCTATTGTGCGTAGAAAAGTATTATGTCAAGTGTCTTTCAGAGATTGTGTAATTGTTTTCGTCCATTTCCTTTTCTTAGAGTTTTCATGACACATACACTTTGTCTTGCCTAAATTGGTCCCCTGTTCTTGTCAGTTACAATCTTGGGTTTGGTGTAGGTTTGACTCATGGGTGGGTCAGCAGTACAGTATGCTGATTTTACAGGCAATAATACATATGAATGGAGACGATACGCTGTGTTAATGCATGAGCTGGATCAGATTGAAAACCTGTTGCATCATATTCCGCTTCTAACCATTGAATCGATATTTGCGTTGTGTGAGTGTGTGTGCGCATGCAAGTGAAGATGAGGAAGTATAGGAAGCTTGTGGCACATTACAGATGAAGTCAGATCTCACGATCATGGTCTGCTTAGCCAAGTGGCTCCAACAACTCTGCTACTGAAGGAAGCTCTAAGCTGACCACTGTTTTTACAGCAAGGCCAGTTTTACCTGCAAAGTATCGGAAATTCCCTTGACTGTCAGTAAATTCAGTGTCTGTGTCTGACACTTTCATGACATTACCTCCAACATGTCCCTTAGCAGGACCATGAGGCAGTATCCTGCTCTGACCTGACAGGTAAATGAAAGACATCTGCTACTGTACTTCAGTTATGATGCATATGTTTCCTCTATCAGAGTTTGTCTGTATATAAAAATATTTTCTGTATATAGTACTTTTTGCATAAATTTGAGACAAATATGCACTTTTTTCACTAAAAAGAAAAAGTGCACGTACATTTTGTCCTTCAGCTGTGTAGCCAGCAGCTGAAGCACAGTTGGCTCTGATGTCACCAATGAGAGTGTTTCAGCTGGCCACTATTCCAGCATCTCTTCACTCAACAGCAACTCCTACGGGTTAATCAGGCGCATTGCAACCTCTGCAGGCCCTCCAATCATGTCTGTGGAAGCCCAACTCGTGAATTGCGGTGTGTGCCTCGTAGAAGATCACGTGCTTGTCTGCATAGCTCTCGACCCAGAGTGGAGGCTGCAGCACTCGCCACTGAAATATGTGCATGTGATTTAAACCCTGTGGCCATTGCTCTCATTGTAGTGTCTCAACAGAATCCCCCGCCCCCCGCCCCCCCCCCTCAGGAGGCCCTATTGGAGGCTCATTAGACAGGTCCTTAGTGGACAGCCATTACAAAAAAGGAGCCTTTAGAAGAAATCTCAGGGGTGCATCAAGCTTTTGCATTTCAAGTAAAACACAGGACTTTGCACCTCCTCCCCGTCGATGTGTTGCCGTGTCAGGAAGGCACCTTGTTACGCCTACCGTTCGGCGGCTCTGAAACGGTAAGCTAGCCAGTCGTGCCGTGGGGCTACGGCGGAGAAGACTGAAGCTGCTTTTCCCATCTCCTCTTCCTGGGAGTTATTCACACCTTCTTCAAGGGGCTCGTCTTCAATGTCAGGCACGCAACGCCGGCGGAGTCTTCAAAGCGTATGGGGGGGGGGGGGGGCGGAGCAATATCTGCCGTCTTCGTCCAATGGGCAGCCGTCGTCTCATCCCCCCTTTTTGAAACGGATTGTTTATGGTTTGCTGCAGGTTTTTTTTGCGTGTGGGCAGGGTGTGGGGGGACAGGAGTGGGGGGTTGTTTGGCAGGTGAATACATGAGGGTGTTTATTTCTGTAGTGCAGGTGATCAATGTTCAGAGTGTTCCTCTCTGGGGCAGTAGCACTGTGTACAGCTCTGGCCATGGGGTACATTTCAGTGTGTTTTAAGCTTAACAAAAACTATTCGGAGAATGAGATGTCTTAGATTTCACTGCACAAGTCTGCAAATAGGCATTCGTGCAGTTTTTTCTCATGGAAACATGCAATCAAACCACTTGAGAAATGGAGTATATAAAATAAACTGAAAATCTAAAAATAAACATATAAAATCATCACAGTAATCATAATTATATTCATTGAAGCATCGTGTTTTTTCTGTCTTGTGTCCGCATCACCATTATCTGCAGGAAATGAGATCTTAATTGAGGAAAGTGAGGCTCCAAACTTACAGGGCAACACCACTGGATTTGTCTTCCTTAAATTAAGTTCTGAATAGGATCAACGGCATCAAATGGTGTGAAGTATGAAGCCGATGTTGATGCTTTGCTAAAACTGTAATTAAGGTCACTTTCTTGTGAGAGGCACTGTTGTGTGTTAAGGAGACCAGAAAGGACCCCCCCTTAAATGTGTCACATGGTCTCATGTGATGTCACAGTTCTCAGAGTTTCTGACAGAAATCCATTCTGAGCTTCAACCTTTCATCTCCCGTTTAGTTCTACGGGCCAGAAGACGGGCAGTATATCATTTCAATAGAACAGAAAAGCTTTCAAGTAAGCATGTCCCCTGAAACAGGACCCCGGCCATAATTATAGCGCACGGGAGATGGGCGACTCGAAGTCCTGCGGGTCAGTTCGGTGGTGGGATCTGCGGAAGGGAAGCACACACAGACACACATGGACACACACACGCACACACAGACACGCATGCACACGCACACGCACACACACACACATACACGCACGCACACGAAGTGGGGGAGAAAACACACAAAAAAAAAAACAGAAAATGGACGCTGCGTGCGATATTCACTCTGTCATTTTTTCCTTCTGCAAGAGCGCTTGAAATCAAAAGCTTCTTGGGCCCTGAATGCGCACGGCAGCTGTTGCTGATTACGTCCGCGGCGATGGGTTTAGCAGATTTTTTATTGCCGTCACAAACGTGGAAGCGGTGATTTGCATACATAAACATGCCAGAGTCTGTCCACCGCCTGCCCCTGCACTAGAGCATTTTGGTGCAGTCTTAAGGATGAACTTTTGATTCTGCACTGAAATGCAGTACCCACCAAGAGTTTCACCAACATCTCGTGTGCATCATCGACAAAGACTTCGCAATTAAATTTGGGAGTCTGAGACCAGGAAATAGCTTTGTACGCTTTGTCTTTCAAGATAAAGACTAAAATCCTTAAAATACGTACTGACGCTGATTTTCTTAGCACATGTCCACACGAGTATATGTGAATGATTTAAAAGTTGTGACAATAATGACAAGTTGCCAAGAGCATGAATGCCAATGTACACATATACATTTCACATTAAACAGGAGCAGAGTTCTTCCCAAGAACGTCATTGAGAATAATTTATTAAAATCATGTTAAACACTTCTTGTGCTCTGTTTGTATTCTCTTATACAAATAATAAAAGTACAAATTTTTATTTTATTTTTCCTTTAAGTGGTATAATAACTATGTATGTAAGATATATTTCATAACAATTAATAATGAGTTATTAATATGTAACAATGGGGTACTATATGTATGCCATGCATGTGTGATTTAATTCTGCTTTTCAAACCACAGCGAATGTCATGGGTTTTTAATATATTATTTAATTGTATTCTGTTTGTGTGTCGCTTAAAATCAGGTCAACTTTCAAATCAATTTGCTGGTTCTGTCTGTCATTTGTACATGAGTAGTTCAAGTGACAAGCCTTTCTTCAGCTGAAGAACTCTGCTTACCAGATCAAACTGCCACCATTTTAACATGAGTGATTCAGAAAGTGTATAGGATGTGGCTGAAAGATTTAAAGACTCCAGTCTTATTTGAGAGCAGTGGGCTGGATTAGTCATGCATGGGCTGAGCTCTGAAACCTTTTTAACATCTGCAACTATTTCTTTAAAAAAAATTTTTTTTTAAAACGATACACCCTTTCCAAACCTTGTGCCTCTGGCATAGTCATTTGAATGGAGAGTAAAAAAGAAACACACAAATTGTAAAACAAAGAAATTAGATTAGAGTTGATTATTAAAATTAAAAATTATTTTAACCAAAGCTGCTATTCCTGATTGAGTCCTCCGCTCCATTTAGGCCTGAACTAAATAACGTTCAAATCAGAATTATTAAACAAGGCCAGGTCCGAATCTGTGGGCCGATTCCGGATTTCCCAGGGTTTTCTCCAGGTCTGAGGGAAGTGATTCTTTTCAGCGTAAATAGGCCAGATGAATGCCCGACTGAACGCTGTGAGCAGACGAGGCCGGGCGGGGGTCTGCGTGCTGACCTTCGGCCCACAGACACGCAGTAAAGCAGGCCTCGCTTAGCCTCTGCGGGGGTCTGCAAGCACAAACGCTGCGGAGGAGGAGGAGGAGGAGGAGGAGGAGGGGGAGGAGGAGGAGGAGGAGGAGGAGGAGGGGGAGGAGGAGGAGGAGGAGGGGGGAAGTCAAACGGTGGCGTGCGTGGAAAATCTGAGAGAAAAAAAATACCATAAAACTCAAACGCTCGACCCTAGAGCAGTCAGTGGTTGCTCTTTTTCTTGACGGAGGGCTAGAGAAAAGGGTTGGTCCATCATCTTGTCAAAATATTTGACTGAGGAAGTCTAAAATGAATAATGTGCCACGTGCACTCTTTGATAAATAATACTCTGTAAATAAATTAATTTTAAAAAACATAAATAACACAGCATCTCAATGTACAGTATATATTTTATTCAAATAGTAAATGGAGAGATCCACTTTCTGGTATTCTGAAATATTTCTGTAGCTTGAGGTACTCAGAAATTCAAAGTGGATTTAGGTTTTTTTTAATAACTACTGCATTCTGAATGATAACTAAACTGTCTCGCAAACTTTTAAATGCTGCAGTGCGTCTAAATGCTGCAGATATTATCTGTTCCCATTTTGGGTCAGATTGTGCCGCAGTAATGTTATATATATATATATATATATATATATATATATATATTCTCAAAATAAAAATTGCTCATTACATTTATGCAGCTGTTGTTTTAAAGACAAACTCCATTCCCTTTTTAAGACTGGGATTTGCTTGTGACAGGAGTGCATTAATGGAAGAGGGTCTGAATGCGATGCCACAATACTGAGCATGCTTAGTCCAAAAAAAACTTAGAATTTATGTTGATGGATAATGTTCGGTTTTATTCCAAACGTCTAGTTATGTTTTAAATGAATTTCAGTATTTTCTAAAAGATTTCCTTTAAATTATTTTTTTTAATTATATTCTCTTATGTTGTCATCTAAAAGCGACATACTGCATGTTTAATTTACAAATAGACTGCATATTGTTGCCATTTTGAGTTTTATTGCCTGTGTTTTGTTGCTTGCATTTTCTGGGCTTGCTTACAAACAGTGAAGAATGACACGTTAAATGCGTCCCCACAGTGACTGTCCCATAATGCTGCACCTCCCTGCAGTTGCCCCGTGCCCCGGGGTCCATTTTGGTGCAGGACCCCCGGCACTGTGATCTCCTGATCCTCAGGCCTGTGACCCCTCTCTAGGGACAACCCAAATCAGACCATCCCCCCATGGCACCGGTTTATCAGTCTCACTGGTGGTGATCGTTTTTTCTGTGTACATGAGTGTTGATTTTTACTTCCAACTGCATCAGCCGGGAAATGTCTTTGTTATTTCCAAAAATAAAAAAATTACCGAATGTAAATCTCAAGCGTTCGTCATGCTCAAACTCGTGAGGTAATGAAGGTTTGTCCAACCCCAAAATATTCCCGTTAACAAATAATGACACACTTCACTTTGTCCCTTTTAAAAGTCAGTAACCCCCGTCGCAAAAATAAAAAAGGCAAAATGTGTGAGGGGAATCTTAGCGGGTTCAGTCAACAATAAGACAGATGGGGTTTTATAGCGAAGGAACAGGGCTTAGCTTGAGAGGTTGTCAATGAGACATGCTCCTTTTTGACCTCCAGGTCACCTGGGTTGAATTCCAGCCCAGGTTGGAACGGGGATTGCTGGTCAGGGGGTGACTCGTGATGGAAGGGTGGACAGGTGCATTTGTGTCTAATCCACAGCTGTATCTGTAAATCATCCATCTTGGACTTTGCAGTCTTCAGTGCAACCACTGTGGGGATGTTTTCACGATCAAGGACTGGGGTTTAAAATTCTGTATGCTGTAATATGCAAAACCAGGCTGTCTGTCTCCAAACCCTGTTTAACTTTCTTGTGGTCATTTGTCTTCAGTGCAAAGCTTTATATCAAGACTGAAAGTGCTTGGTATACCAGCAGCTTGTTTCCCTTCATATCAGCTGCCTTATATTTACATGCGTATTTCCCCATATACAGTATTGTGAAGTTTTGTCATATATTTTATGATCTTGATAATATATTTTATTTCAATATATTGCAATGCATTATATTTCCCTAAGGGATGCAGCAGTGTGGAGGTCATGAGAAGCCACATTGTCAAGCACTTACACTGACACAAATCAACTGGAACGTTTAACAAAAAATACTTTTTTTGCTAAAAGAAATTCAGTTAATTACTAATGAAATTAAGACGGTGGAAAATGCATTAATATTTGGAGATGGCCTGGCAAGGGAATGTTTTACAGTTGTAAAACATTATTCCTGTTAAATGATTTAGAATTTCTGAGTCTCATTTTACTGGTTAATATACACCAAGAGCAAAGAGTGACTGGCAAGTCAACCTACAGTTCAACAAAGTGGAATTTAAAAAAGGCAAACAATCTAGCTGCTTTTCACTTCCAGAGTGAAGAGATCAACAAAAATAAAAAGTATCTGTTCATTCCCGCCCCTACAGTACAATCTAATATAAGTATTAGATACAGTACAATTTCCAGAGGGATTTCTTTTTAAACTGACCTCAAACATATTATTTTGCATTTGTATTATTGTATTCATGATATTTACCTTGTTTTTCATCAATTTGAAATGGGTTTTCTTAAGTTTCCAATGGTACCTATGGCTTCAATTATGGTTAGGATTATGAAACGGTAAGTCTGAGGGTTGAGCCAAGTTTACGGCTGTGTTCAGCAGCTTGCTAAAAATGCTTTGTTAAAAAAAAAAAAAAATTTTATTAAAAAAAAAAGAAAAAAAAGGTTTCCTAACACTATGAAAAGAGCAGTTGGGAGACTTGGGGCCATTTAAACGAGAGCTTCAGTGGTGGGGAAGAACGCCATTATTCCGGATCTTGTTGAAACGCAGGTGCCACTTTCACCGTCCCTGCCACCACGGCAGGCCTCAGGTCAGCCTGTAAGGGCAAATGGAAGAATGCCACCTACTGGTTCAGAAACTATTGTTTGGCAGGGATCCCTAAAAGTGTGGAATCCACTGTTTGGGGAACTCTGACGTGGCCTACTGTACACCTCTCCTGTGTTGGGATGGGGTAGATGTGTGTGTTGTGTGTATTTAAAATAATATAGCTGTAATGCCTTTTTTCTTGCTTCAGTGTTTAGGTTGTGGAATTGCAGGTGATGGGGTTTTAATGGGAAATTGTAATACATGGGGTGTGTTTTAAAAATGCAGATCTCTCTAATGCAACATTCTTGTAACATTTCAAAACTATACCAATTACTCCATTCCTGTTGCATTTATAAATCCGTATTGGCAAGGATGTCATTGGACTATCTGTGGAATTCCTATTTTTATTTTAGTATATTTTCCAAGTAATGTATATATATTTTTTGGAAGCAACGGAAGAACAAAGAATCCTTCATATAGAAATGACCAATGATTCAACAATGGTTTTAGCTTAATACCTGATCTTGTGGGTTCTATTTTTACCTGGTATTGTTTGTATCTGATATTAGATGTGGGCTTCAAAGGGACGCACACATGAGAGGTTTGCGTGCCGTTGAGCCTTTGAAATCTGACACTGTTATGTGATGTTGTTGCGGCAACTGTCTATCTGAATCACTAGCCAATAAACAAGAGCCACAAATAGTTATACAAACCTGTCAAAAGATAATTGATGAATGAGCTTATTTAAAAATATTTTTAAAAATATATTTTGCCTTTATAATGAATTGTACTATGAAATAACATTGATTGCATAAAGTATTCTTATCAAGTTATTTTATTGTGTTGGATCTAATGTAATAGTCCATAAATAGGTATACACAATTTTACAATAATATTATAATTATACCAGCAAATAATTCTCCCTTGAGAATTTTATCCGGTGTCTATAATTCAAATTTGAAATGTCTTGGTGTTAAACAGATTTTAGATTTTCGGGCAGGTAATGAAATAAAGTAATATTAAATGAAATGAAGTAATAAAGTAATATTACATGTCTATATAATATAAAGTGTGTGTGTGGATTCCGCTGCAGTAAAATTTTGTGATAGTCTTTTTATCATGAAAAGATTACATTTTTCCAATTGTATCGATGCACAGTATACAGTAACGATCTGTGCTATCATAAACATGAAAACATTTAGCTTTTTTTGTTTCCAAGGGTCCATTTCTTGAAAAAATAAATGGCAAAATTATTTGTGACAAGAAAGGACATATGGTTCTAATACTGCCAGTAGTTTTATAATTCAGAAGTTAAGGGGGGTATCACAGATCGTGGGCATCTTTCTGAATGCATAACTTGCAACACGTTGTAATTTACATTGTCAGTTAAGTAATTATGGCCAGTTTTAATTTCCTTTTTGTTGTTGTTGTTGTTGTTGTTTGGTTGTTTATTGACAGCAGCTTAGTGGTAATTATTTCTCGTGTAATTATTTCTCGTTTTAGATGTGACAAATACGTGCAGCATTGAGAGCCATCGTAACAGAGGTAAACGGACCTGCCCCATGTGTTTACTGGCTCTTTCATATGTTTACAGAAACAATCGTGCCATGACTCGGCTCACGTATACGAGACGGTCTGCTTTGGTGACTTATCGGCAATGTGTCCAGACACCACACACAGATGTTCCCAGACAGGGCTCTGTTCAACCAGCAGGAAAAAGGGAAGCTTGTCTACAGACACAGCAATGCCTTCGCCGAAAAAGAACACTCAAACTTCCTCTCGAACATCTGTATCTGAGACAGTAGCTCTATAAGTCATTTTTTTGTCTTTGCCAGAAGCGTGGTTTTTGCTGAAGGTTGTAGCCGCCCTTCAGTGTGTATATTGTGATTTATGTGCTGGATTCGGGTTTTCCATATGGACGTGTGCCCGTGTTGGGCTCTGTGCCAGCTCCCACTTCCGTTTCCCAGAGACGAAGGAGGGGACACGCTTTGTGTCAGGTATACTTCCAAAAAAAAAAAAAAAATATTTGAAATGGAAAGGGTCTGTCTGGCTGGTATTTTGGGCCCAATACTGACATTCCTATATTTTATCTGACTGTGAATACTCTTGCACAGGTGGTGCTCTCTGTGCGATCACTAACAGGTTCAAAGGCCATGTGTACTTTTTTCCCCGCGTGGAAAAAAAGTCGATACAATTTATCTTTCGGCAATTAATATTAGCTTTGATATGTGGCGATGTGAGTTTTTTATAGTTTCACTGAGTGACTGAATAATGACACGACAAAATAAATCGGGGACATGCATGAGTGTGGCAGCTTTGGCTGAGGTGATATTGAGAAAAACACTCACAGATGCCAGAACACTGCTCAAAACATTGCTTAGGAACGAGCACACTTTATAAATGTGTGCTTTTTGCTGTAAAGGTTATAATCTTAATTTCATTTTTTTAAATCAGTTTGTAAATTGACGTACAGTTATGTTACTTATGTATTTTTAAGTTGTGACTTTTAACAATTGTTTTGCACTTTTGTATGAATTACCTACAAACTCAACACTTTCAAGGGGAGGTCGTTACAGTATATTTTTCTGAACACAGAGGAAAGACACTAACTCTCATTATCAGTAATTAATCTTGCAGGAAGAAACGCTGTCAGTAGGAAACAGGCTGTCAACAAATACTTCTCTCCTGAACCAGAAAATCAGGCACTTATTCAAGAATCTGCAATATTTTGGACGCAGTTAACCATCACAGCCTGGTCCGTAGCAACAGGGGCTGTTTATTTCCACACGCTTTTAAGTGATGCACAGTGGCTGTATTGCTAATATATATATATATATATATTTGGTTGGATATATTTTAATTAAATATAATGAATTTAATTACATTACAGGCATTTAGCAGACGCTCTTATCCAGAGCGACTTACACAACTTTTACATAGCACTTTACATTGTATCCATTTATACAGCTGGATATATACTGAAGCAATGCAGGTTAAGTACCTTGCTCAAGGGTACAACGGCAGTGTCCTTACCCGGGAATCGAACCTGCGACCTTTCGGTTACAAGCGCAGTTCCTTACCCACTGTGCCACACTCCGTCCTGGATAATTACAGGAATTATCAACCAGGTTTTGAGGGGCTTAAACTTGTTCCCTATTGCACACATTCTAAATGATCATCATTCATCACAGACGTTAAAGTGATGACAGGTGAAAAAAACTCACTGTTCCCATTAACCAGAAAAGCCATAATAGTGTGGCTTTGTATGAAACTGGTTAAGCAGACACATTGCTGATTATATTTCATAAACAATACATATTCATCATTGAAAATTCCACCTCAGCAGAGATGCCTGAAGTGTTTTCATCATCACGTTGACTTATTCATTTGGTCCACTCTCCATATTATTTTGTGACTAATTTGGGCATAGCAGGATATTATAATATCAACTCCCCTGTTTCCAGTACACCATTGTCCTCCTCTCGCAAAAACAAATAATGTAATGAAGAATAAGCTATTGCACAGCAGTAGATAAAGTGCTAAGGAAACCTTTTCTGAATAAAGTTGAGACATATTGTCACGTGTCTACATTAAGGAATAAACCACCGTTCATTAGGGCAAGCCACTAGATAGCTAATTTGTCCCTTCGCCATTTTGTGTGCTCAGCGCTGGGTTGCGTTCATTTGCGTATATCGTGCGGAACACGGCTGTAAACGGCCCTAAAATCTCAATAATAAAAACCGCACAGCTGACCTGACCCCCCCCCCCCCTCCACCCCCCCCCCCCCCGGTCCTTCCCTCTCTCGTGGAGGCGATGAACAACGCAGCAAAGAGGCGTTTTATGAAAAGACGAGTTGATAGGAAAGAAAGGGAACGGTTGATGACACCGTATTTTTAGCCCCGTCTCCATCACAGGAACAGGAAATGCTGCGGATTGCCTGGGAGCTGTCGCGCTGCCAGCTTTAAATGCCACGCCTAAAAATAATCGGGGCGGAATGCGGGCTCGGCGGGGGGGGGCGAGGGGGGTGGGGGGGGGTTGTCAGGTTGATGGCCCCGGGCCCCGTCGCCACGCCGAGGGCCTATTTTGACAGGGCCGTGCCCCGTCTGAGTGAAACCCGAGCCCGTTCGGCCATTCCGCCTCCTTCCCTTTAATGCCTTATTTTGTTCTTTGGGATGCTTCAAGATGACTTGCATTGCGGTATTGGAGGGGGGGGGGCATGACTATTCCCAGTACCTCAGGAGGGGGGTGTCCTGTTTTGAGGGCTTGGCTTCTGAAGAGGCGCTGCCATCCATTGGTCCGCTCCTAAAAATACCTGCCCAGGGGTACACACGCTCCGGCGGCGTGATGCTCTGCTGTAATGGCTGCCCAATGGGACAGACTGTTCCAGCCAACCCTCGCCCCCCCCCCACCCCCACCTCTCACGCCATCGCCCCTAATACACACCCAACGTCTGCAGACCCCGCACGCACATACGTGTTCCACGCCGGGGACGGGGTGGGACGGGCAGGGGGGCTCATCGCTCCCTGTGCCCTTTGGGTTGTGAAAGCGAAGCCTGTCAATGCGCTAGATTTAAGGCAAACGGCTCCCGGCCGCGGCCCTCGCCCAGGGTGTGGTGAGCGGCAGTGCTCTAAGCTGGCTTTGGCACAGGCTGCGTCCAGCTGACCCAGAACTGCGCTGGATCCAGACCCGTAAATCCCTGGGTATCAGTACCAGGAAGCGTTGGCTCTGACCCCGCGTGCCACGGTTCCACCTGCACAGTCATGCGCTCCGTACTATTAATGCAGAAAGGAGGAACAGAAAAAGGAGCATTTGAATGCAAATATTGCCCAAGTACAAGCCAGCTGTGATTTCACTCGACATTTATGATGTCACAGTAACAAAGTGTAAATATATATATATTTTGATAAAAAAAATTAAGATGTTTCCATTGAAGACAAAATTGCACAACTGCAAAACGTACAACTGCCAATATGTAACGCCATCATCGAACAAAGGAAACATTTTGAATGAATTCATTCTTAAAAGCAAAAAAGCCAAAGCCAAGACTAATAAACCTGTATGGAATTTTTTTTTTTTTAACTGCCCCAGAGTAAACAGGTTGTTGTTGGCTTTTTCCATCTGGATCTGCACTGATCACCACCTGGTTTTAAGGTCAGCTGGGACAGCTGGGAAGCTACAGGACTCTTGATTCTGCCCTGCTAGAGTGCTTGTTACTCTGGGGTTTGAACTACAATCCATGTGCCATTAATTGCTATCACACACGCAGGAATTCAGACTGTATAGCCACTGTATTACTCGCTCGACATCTGCTGGCTACTCAATAAGCTGAATGTGTATCTGATATTTCACGGGGAACGCATGAATGGTACTTTTTTAAATTTTACTTTATTTTACTCAAACGGCCATTGTGTCATGTGACGCAGTATTGCATGTTTGTGTCTCTCTCCTTATGCTGCCATGCCATGAGTCTCGTGTCTGAGTGCTTGTTTCTGGAAGCATATTAGCTGTTGTTGGCATTTTTCCCAATCATAGAAGCAGACTGCAATCACAGTTCCCTGTGCGCCATTGTTTTTTCAGTGCAAACCCACTTCTTGTCTACAAAATGTATTTGGTTACCTAGAGCATTCAGGTACTGTTACTGCTAATTTAAGCATATGAATATTAAATGTCAATGTTAAGCATTAATTTGTGTTAGCAGAGCATAAACAAGCACAATTTGAAAACGTGTAAAACAAATATATAATACTGTTAAATAAATAGTACAGGTCTGTCAGAGACAGGAAATCCTATAGATTTGGAAAAGCTGGCATGCATTTACAGAAAGGTATTCTGCCCTCAAGGTGCAAGGTAGTGATTCACGACTTTTGGACTTCAGATTTAAGTGGACATCAGTTTCTGTCTGCAGAATGGGAGCTGTTGTCCTGGTGGTGGTGGTGGTATTTAACTCATTCCACCACTAGAGGGAGCAAAGAGGAGCCTGGACTGACCTTTGGAAAGAACAGGCACACAGCGGCAGAGAGAGAAAACGTGTACAGGATAGGGAGGGATGCTGGGATCATCATAACAGAGCCATGGTTTCCTTTTATTATGTTGTTTGTTTATTTCACAGTGACAAATGACACATGAAGTCAGCTCAAGGTTGTGGAGCTGCCTTGAACCGTGGACTTTGTTTCCCTTCAGACTGTCTGTGAACTACTCTTTTACATATCAAACCTGTGTTTGTCATTTTTGCCCTGGTATAGGTATAGTGTGGTAAGGAGTGGTCACAAAGTACGGAGGTGTACAGCACATAAGGTTAGTTGGACATCCTACCCAAGAAAACAAACAGAATTTTGTTTGTTATTTTAGGAAAGTAGACCCTTTATCGCATAAATCCTAATCACAAGCTACTTTTTTTCTTTCTTAAACAAATGATTTATTCTTATCTTACAGTGGCAGTTAAAAGCTATTACAAGCAGCAAAGTTGAGAAACTGGTACATAACTCCATAGTTGTGGTTTCGGATCTGACATTCTTCCGTTGGTGGACCCTAGAGTAAGATATTTGTCCTAAATTAGGCAAATATATCCAGCGGTGTAAATTTACAGTGTAAAACCTGAATCATGAATCTGAATCATATTGGGTAAGGACACCTCTACAGCAAATCAGTTCTATGTGGCGGGCTCACGACACAAGTTCCCCCATGCAAGCTTCGTACCCCCTCAGCCGTCGTCAGTTATAGATCTGACAGGCTCTTCCTCCTTTGCCTCGCTAACTGCAGAAACCGCAGTGCAGTCTGGGTAAACGGCCCTCAGCCCTCTCCGCCCTGTGATTGATACAGGGACCCAGCCAGACAGGAAAGGTTGGATTTCCCAGGTTAGTCGGTCGGGCGGTGAGGTGACAGGGAGGAAAACCCCACCCTGTTACACCCCGTGAGGAGCCCCCTGTTTGTTTCTCAGGGAACGGATACGAAATCCCACGATTGTGTAGACATTTATCCTCAAATGAACAATGCTTATGTGCGTTTGTGTGTATTAGTCTTGCCTAATGTTGTTCTCCACCTGAATGCTTCTCTTCCTGTTCTGTGCCCCTGCCCTTGCTCTTGCAGTTCCTGTGATGGGTGTACTTTGTGTATCATGTCACAATGGACCAAGAAGCTATCCTAGATAAGAGTGTCAGCTAATTGGACAAAAAACATCTCTATTTCATTATATACAGTATATATATATCTACCCCTATAGATTATGTAACCAATAACTACAGAGTATAAGTGCTATTAGCATGTCTGTAACGTACTGTGCTCCTGTGTTGAGACGAATGCGCAGACCTCTTCTTGTCTTACTGCTGCTTGGGCTTTGAACCGGGGAAACTTGCTCTCGGTCTTGAGCGCGGTTGTCCTGTTTAGATTGCGAGAGCAGCTGTTGGACTGTTCTGCAAAAGCCCGCACATCAATGCTGACTAAGAGGCGCGTGCCCGTCCCAAGATGCTGTATTTCTGCGGGGCGGGGGGGGGGGGGGGGGGGGGGGGGTGGGTAGTGTGTTCCTGAACCCCCTTCCCTCCCTGCTCACACAAAGCTGCAGAAATAATTAGCTGCTGTTTTTTGATGAGGGCATCTGGTACGTTATGCATATTGCACATGGGAACAGTGCATTGAACTCCTGAACATGTGACTTACTGTCTCAAGATTAAATTTAATGCGTTCGCAAAGTGTCCACAGCTTTACCATTACATTACACTTATTTAGCAGACGCTTTTATCCAAAGCGACGTACAAAAGTGAATGTCATGGTCATTGGAACAACTACAAAACCCAGGTTCGGTAAGGTACAATACTCATTTCGTATAGCTATCTATAGCCAAGAACACAGTTCAGTTCACACAGTGAACATTATTCTGACCCAACTCATGCCAAGTCAAACTAGGGGGAAGAACAAGCTACTATATTAAGACGAATATTTCCACTTCTGTTTCTTACTGCCACCATCTGTAAAAGCTTCATTTTATAAGGCTAAAAAGGAGCTTTATAATGTGGCTTTGTTGTTTGGTGTAGCTGGTGTCAGTATAGTGGATGTTTCAGTTAGGCCTGCTGACCATCCCATATTTCAGCTAAAATGGTGTGTCCCAATCACACTGGCTTTAACCCCCCCCCCCCCCCCCCCCCCCATACAACAAAAAACATCTATACATACATTTATTGTTTATTGGTTCAGAAACAATGGGATGTGTGGAAGTATTTGAAGTTTAACTGCGTATGGTTTGTTGTGGTAATTTTTCCTTTAGAACTCCTTGATCTCTGGTGTGAGCACAGCTGTGTTGCAGAAACTTACAGTCTTCATAGTTTGTTCATGTCTTATGACAACATCATCCACACAAATTACAGTAACAGTAGCTTTGCTGACAAACTTCTTTCACTTGGCTAGGCGTGGCTGTGCCAGAGAGCATTGCCGACCTGACACAAGTCGTCTATGATGTAAAGCACAAAGTGGAAGCAGATATTGAAAAACTAGTTAAATACATCCTGACAAGTTCTCAGACACAGAATGACATATGTTATATTATCTGCACAGAAAATATAGTACTCTTTTTGAGGTCACAAATTCAAACATTTTTTATACATTCCCCAGAAACTGAGTATGGCACAGCAACTGTAAATATTAGTAGAGGAACGCCTAAACAATTTGTCTCAACAGAGCAACAGTTTATTCAAGTGCAAGCACTTACCTTTTGGAGTGTATGATACAGCTAACTTGTCTAATATTGTAAGACTGCCCCTTTAGCAAAAACATCAGAACAAGGTTTCCAACACAGTGACATTGTGAGTAAAAAGGATTTACCCAATATGCTCTATCTTGCTGCATCCAGTTTCCACTAAAAGCTGGTATATTACAAAATATTAGGAGCTGGGTCTGATATTACTAAAATAGACCTTGTTTCTTATATAAAATACTGTCTGTGACTTTGTCTGTTCTGATCTATGTGCGCCTTCTGTTTCTGTTTTGAGTGTTTCGTGAAAGCCATCCTAATTCATGTACTGCCCTCTGCTGGATACTTTTGGTATACCACACTAACTAAATACTTGAGTCTTCTGGCTTCAGCAATGGCTTGCAGAATCCACACCGTAGGCTGCTAGTAGCGAGCTGTCACTAATTGACATTACTTGTTTTAGGGACTGAAGAGGATTCTGAGAATTTTAATTTGTTGGCGCATTGCCACTGAAGCCCGACAGGCAGACATTTTTTTCAGGTTCCTGTCTCCCATGTAGAAGTGAAGGATATGGGATGTTGGGATTTAACCCCCAACTGCTGCCCTTTAACCTCAGCCTGTGAGCAGAGAGGCAAAATGTTGTTCACTACCGAGATGTCATTTAATTCTTCATTTATCAAATTATTTACGCATTTATACGTAGGCTATATATTTATTCCTTGTGCATTTATGCATTTATTCAGAGGGTAGAGAATATAGTATGTATGTCTCCAATGTATGTATTCAGTTATAATTTATTGACTTGACTGACTACATCATCTATCATGTATCATGTAAATGCCAGACACCTCAATATAGCTGACATTTGTAATTAAGCTATCAATTGTTTCTCACAGAACATCTCATTCATGGATTTTCCTTCCTTACATTTTAGCCTTATTACTTATCTGATGACATATAAGCTAGCTTAACAGGTGTTACCATCTTAAAAAGATGACATATAAGCTAGCTTAACAGGTGTTACCATCTTAAAAAGATAACTTGCTAGTTAGCAGTGTACTTCCATTGGATTCATATTCACATATCGCCAAAATATTTTTATGGGTAGAAGCCTGTTTCATCAAGGAATAGCACAATTATGATACTCAAATTAACTTACACTTCTTATTTGAGAATACATAATTTTTTCAAATAATATAAAGGTTATTTATTAAATTCATATTAAACCAATCAAAAGCATTTGAATGCAAAAGGTGGACATTTAATTGCTAACCTCCAAGTCTGTTCTTTAATAAACAATGAAAACAGTCAGTTATTCGTAGTGTACTCAAACGTTTGGTCCACACTGTTTAAAAATATAAAATATATAACATGATAGCTAATGTTAGACGAAAATAACAAGAGAAATAGCACTTTATAAACTCACAGTGAGGTCACGTGATAATGTAGCGTACTACAAATGTAATCAATAATGGTTGCATAATGTATACTACTGCGAAAAATAGCAAGTAGTACACAGTATATACTCATATAGTACGTAGTACACAGTATGCAGTATACCGCTACTGCCCCAGTTCAATCTCGTCAGGCTTTTGTCATTTCCGCCTAAGTCAGGCAAGCCAACTGCAGACCGATGCCTATTCGAACACGCCCAGGATACACAGAAGGACAGACAATAAGGAAAATAGTCCGCGCCAAACTCCTTGGAGATTTACAAAGGGACAATCGAGTCAACGTTTGGGTCTTTAACCGAGAAAAACAGGTACAAATCAGAAATTACACTGATATTCTGTTATGTGGTTTGCAATTTTCAGTGGAAAACGATGTCTCCAAAATATAGCGACTTTCCATGTCGGATACGATTTAGCTAGCACCGCGTTCAATGGATTGAAAACAAAATGGAGGTTGAGCTATTATGGGAGGAGCGGAGTTAAAAAGAGCGGTTATGGCCCTGGGTCTGTGTTTTTGCTTTGAAGACAAAACGGACGTTTCTGAATAACGCAGTTGAAAAGAGACGTTAATTTTATGTCTATACTTAATTCTGTTGTCAATAATTCACGTGGTATTTTGGATTATCAGGTCGCAGTCACTAACTTGCTACCTGGCTAGCTCGGAAATGATTGGATAGGGCGACCGTACTTGGGAAAATGTTTTTTTGTAAAGGCATTTAAAACATTGCCTTTGCATGTTTGGTCTTTTGCTGTGTATTAGAACTGACATATACTACTGATACTTGTGACATTGGCTAGCTAGATCTGAAGTGTTTAATGTTGTAGCTAAAAGCATTTGCTGTTTGCTAGACTAGATGCTGTGCAAGAGAATTCCTTGTTTTTTACGCATTTCTTTTTTGTTACGAGTACAACCCCCACACGGATAACTGCACAACATCTAATTGATGGCTATTACTGAAATGGCCTAATACACACTTTGAAAACATTTCGCAGGCCCGATAGGAAAGCATAAGGCCCCATTCCTACTGCAAAGAACACCTTTACCTTTTCTGATCCCTATGGATAGTGGAGGTTCCTCCCCCTCGCCGCACTCATATGCACACCGTAGCGAATGAAGAGTAAGAACGAGAATAAAGTGGGAAAATGTTAGGATTCGGTTAAACGAGACACTTCACGCGAGCTCTGGAATCAAATTAGAGTTGCAGATCGCAGTTCGGACTTCATTATCTCGCGCAATATTTCAGTATTGAATAAAATGGGAAACGACATTCCTGGAAAATGGCGTTCGGTGTTCGTTAAGTTGCGCTTCTTTTCATTATGTTCACATTAGTCGAGATAAGACCCGATCAAGACGTGCACTGATGTGGTGGCAGCAGCGGATGCTTGCTGTTAATGCAAGTAACGTTATTGCGCTTCTGGGTGCATCAGCTCTGTCGGCTGTGAGATTAGGGTATGGGTTCGCGAACGTAGGTAGCCAGAATCAATTATATTATGTATAATTCCACTAACTCAGTTTTGGTTCTCAGTTTCGGTTCTCAGTTTCCGTACGCGAAGGCACACGTTCAACCACATTTGTGAAAAGCTGTTGCCTCGTCTTTACCGTCAGTGACTCCGTATCTGTGCACAAATGAGTGACTATTACGCTCTAGTGTCTTGCCACAGGGTCCCCGTGCCATTGCTCGTTTGTCTGGAGTGGGCAAAGCATCAGTGGGACATATCGTCCACGTGGTGCCCTCTACCCAATTCGCAAAGTGTACATAAGCCTAGGAGTGAGAGAACTCGAGTAGAACGGTGGCGTAAATAGCGGACCTGAATGTGTTTTGAAATGTCAGATTACGTCCAGACCACAGTGTGACCTCACCTCGCCGATCGGTTTGGCAGATTCGATCTCCAATGCAAACAAAATTCTATTTTGTGCACGTTTCTGACCCGAATACAGCCTAGCGGTGTCGGTATAGGAAAATTCGTTCATTATAACAAAACTTGAACGTCGAATTAGCGTTAGCTGCCAGTGACTGTTATAGTATAGGCTATTGTTTGCAAGCTTTAAAAAGTGGGCCATAGTTTAGGATATTTTGGCTAACGTTTTATTGTCTCAGATATTTTGTCCGTTGATCTTTGTTTGAATTTCACCTGTCTACACAGTTAGTGTATAACAACTAATTTACAAATTAGAACTTAAATAGTGAAGCGACCTAAACACAAGGCCTCCTGCACAACTTTTTGGACCTGTAGTAAAACGTTTGGCAGAATTTAATTTTAGACTTTAGATAGGTTGATGGGATCTGTGGTAGTGGTTGTCATAAATTGTGCATAGTTGAGTTGCAGTGGACATCATGGCCAAAGTTTTATGCCACTTTCACAAGTCTTAGGACACCAAACAAATAACAAGGGGGATATCCATGATGTGCTGGAAAAAAGAAAAAACAGTTTTTAAGTGATATGATGTTGGGTTAGGAAATTAGGATTTAATTTATTGACTGGGAAATTTAAACGAGTCTGGGCATTACAAGGTGATTACAAAGTCAATTAATTTCCCAGCTATGGCAGGATAAGTAGTAATGTATTAGCATTATGACAATAAGTTACCATAAAGCTGTGTATTAGTTTTGATTTTGTTCCAAAGGTCCCCTTCCCTCCCCAAACACACATACACAAGTCTATTAAGGTTCCTGGGGGTAATGTGAGAGGGGATGTTGGGATTTTAGAATGGGCTGTAAGGCACTAATGAGGAATTTGGAGATGTAGGCATGTGTCTTCAGAGAGGCATAAAAATAGAGTAGGCTGACTGAAGCTTACTTTAATATGCTGGAGAGAGAGAGGGGAAAAAAACTATCGCTCTTCTGTAGAAATGAATGAAACATTTTAAATCAATGTAATGTAGGCTAATGGGTAAGGAACTGGTCTTGAAACCTAAAGGTCACAGGTTTGATTCCTGGGTAGGACACTGCCGTTGTGCCCTTGAGCAAGGTACTTAACCTGCATTGCTTCAGTATATATCCGTCTGTATAAATGGATGCGTTGTAGATGCTATGTAAAAGTTGTGTATGTCGCTCTGGATAAGAGCGTCCTAACTAAATGCCTGTAAACTTCAGATAAAAATAAAATAAAATGTACCTGACAAAAAATATATACTTTCCCCCCCCCCCCCCTCCCCAAAATGTAGAAGAAAGAAGAATGTCGGCCAGAGGGGGGAAGAAGAAGACCACCAAACTGTCTCGCTCGGCCCGGGCTGGGGTCATCTTTCCTGTGGGGAGAATGATGAGGTACCTCCGGACGGGCACTTACAAGTACCGGATCAGCATGGGGGCCCCTGTCTACATGGCAGCAGTCATAGAGTACCTGGCAGGTTGGTACTTGGAGTTGGGAGTTTGTACACGGTCCCTTAATAATAATGATGATGTCCAGGGATAAAGTAGCAGTGTGGAGGACCACTAATCTCGTGACTGCAGGTTTGGGAATTTAAGCACTTTTTATTGTCCTCGAACAGGGCTTCGTGTTTTAAATGACTGGTGAATCAAAATTTTATTGAACTAGTAAGAGCTTGTGAGATGTCTAGAACAACAGTGGGTGACCCCAGTGGGAGATAATGTTTTTATTTTTCGGAAGTTAAATTCTACGATCAAACAAAATACTGAAAATTGTTTAACATATCACCATCAAGTGGTGTAAACTGTACAGAAATATGGTCATTGATTTTAAGTGAGGGGAGGCTAGCCTAACACTGTCTCATTGCTTTGCAATAGAAAATGCCAGTGCCTTGCACAGTAGGAACAGGAAGCAGGTTGAATAACATTGTTCATGTTGAAAAGGTGCTCATCGCCCTCTCCCGTCTTTGTCGTAGCGGAGATTTTGGAGCTGGCGGGGAATGCAGCGAGAGACAACAAGAAGGGAAGAATAACTCCACGTCACATCAAGCTTGCGGTAGCCAATGATGAGGAGCTCAACCAGGTATCGCCTGCATCCTGTCTTGAAACCGTGCAGTTAAAGCTGATTGTCTCTTTGAATGAAGACCTTGTGTGGTTTAGAGAAGAAAAAAAAAGAAGTTGAATCAGAACCCTTTCAGTACCGACTGTGGCCAGGGTTCCCACAGGATGATGCGTACACTGTTTGCCATTGTGGCGGATTTAAAGCAAGTTGAGATCTTAACTGTGTGAAGAATGAAGAGTTGACTTTCAAACAAAGTCAACATTCTCAATGTCTTAGCAAAGAAAAAACGTTTTTAGTTTTAGTTTTTTTTTTTTTTTTTGTTAGTTTTTATTTTGGAACCAGTTTTATCCCATTTTATATTTTTTCCCCAGTTTGGAATGTCCAGTCTTTATTTGTGAGCCTGTCTTACAAATTTAAAGGTCCTCCGTCAAATCAAGAGAGCTCCAAAAGCAGACGTTATCCCACGAAGCACGAACTGCCGGCCGCAGCGTCTTTTCGCTTTGCTGTCCCGTCAGCTGAGCTGCTGGTGCCCTGATTGGCCAGAGGAGTCGCTCTTGCACCTTGAGAAAGGGACAGTTGTGCTGGCTGAAACGTCCCCCACCCCCCCAGCATCGTTACGGCTCTGCGGGGCTGCCTGCCACAGTCGGCACTGGTACGGCCAGGATTCAATACTAGACCGTAGGCGTCACCGCACCTGAACCAGTACTTTACCAGGACGTGCCACTCAGCCTCCCCAGCAAACGCATTTGCATATCTTCTTATCTTATATGTTAACGGCATACTATGCAGGGTTTTTTGCCTTGAAAATAGTACAAAATAACTATACATGCTAAGGCATATCTGTGACGCACTGGTAACCTCTGTCTTTACGCACTTTCACTGAATTTGTGCACCTTTGCCTTTGTATTCGTTATTCTAAATTGTGTTCGGTATGTCTGACTGTCTCTCGCCTCACGGCAGACCTGTGTCAAATACGTATTTGTTTTGGATTCAAATACTTTTCTGCGCTCTGTTGGTCTTGCCTGGTGTAATTCCATCCATCCATCCATCCATCCATTATCTATACCTGCTTATGCTGAGCTGTGTCACAGGGGGTGCTGGAGCCTACCCCAGCATGCATTGGGCAAGAGGCAGGAATACACCCTAGACAGGCCGCCAATCTTATCACAGGGTGACTGGTGTAATTGAGCCTGCCAATATGACCAGAAGGCAGGGTTTGCACTTTTTGAGAGTATTTCATTGGTTCCAATACACCAGACAAGATCAGAAAAAGTGTAGAAAAGTATTTGAATCCAAAACAAATATGTATTTGACCCAGGTCCGCTTCACGGTACTGACGTTAGCTTGCTTGTTAGGTGAAGTACTCTGTGTGAGTGGGCGGGTTTGAAGATGGAGGAGGGGACTTGCGTGATTGTGAACACAGGTCCACAGCAAGGCAAAAATAAGAACCTGCATAGTATGCCTTTAACTCTTTAGGGTCAGAAACAGAAAAATCTCAAAAAGAAGAAAAAAAAAATTTACACCTTTTTGATGAACAGACCTTCATTCATGCTTTTAAATGGACGAGAACAAAAATATGAAAATATAATCAAGAATTTAAATATTCTAAGTGTTTTCATTTTTAAACATGTGAAATGTTTAAATTCATAAACACGACCACATTCTTCTTGTATTCAATGTGTTCATTAAGCTAAAGATAAATATGTTCCAGTATCTTTCAGAAGGTATGAATGGGGGAAGAATAGCTTTTGATGTCCAGTATGTCATTTCTGAACAGGAGAGCTGGAGCTCTGAGAGGCATGTCCTTTCTGTATTGGAAATTCTCTTCAGAGTCACTTGGCAGCCCACTAAATGGACACACTGCAGATCAGTCGACATGCAAATTGCCACGTTATAGTGCAAGTTTTTAAAAAATCTCAATGGAATAAATTGGCTTAAATATGATAGCATTTTGTTCTCTTTTGGTTTTTTTGTTCCGTTTTTAAGTATAAAATTTTTAAAAAATTTAATTGCACATGATGTTGGTGCAAAACCTTGGACCAACCTATACTTGAATACTTATTGGTAGTAGGTCCCTTTAGTGCTCCAGCTGTACTGTGATGATGTTATTCAGATGGATTTGGGTAATTTCCCTGCATGGGGCCGCACAGATCTGCTGTAATGAGGTGTAGGCTGAAGGCCCTTTGTTTCAGTAGACTGAGCTGTCAGTTGATGCCATATGGTGTGCTTACCCGGCGGGTTTCCCCACAAGGGGAAAACTGACACCCTGTGGTTAACCCCAAGTGGCGAACGGTTAAGGACATCAGATTGCATATTCACCGTGGATGTGTAACTGCTGTTAATATTGCATTCAACTCTTACACCATGGGTCTGTCTGTCTGTGTTTGCCTGGCTGCGGTCATGAAACATTTTCAACCGATGAGATCCTGTTCTTGGAAAATAGATGTTGATATCATGTTGATCTGTATATCCCCAATTTCTAAACAAATAACAGGAATGGGAAAAAGAACCGTTTCTTCTTTCCCTTACAGTTTAAGAAATGAAAAGCTTGATTAAACTAAAGCTGACTAAATTGTCACAGCATTGCCGTGACTTAATTTGTGAAGTTACTGTTTGCTCAGGCATCGAGGGATGGACTCATGGCAGCTCTCGTGAGAATAGAACTGATAGTTTTCTTTAGTTCATCTGTCTGCAGTGTCTTTGCCAATCTCTTATTTCCCAGTGTCATTTCCCAAATACACGTGTACGAGTAGGAGCCTCCTTCGGTTTGGCTGGTCTTTTTGACTGCCCCAGAGCACACAGGGACCTGTGAACATTGCGTGTTGCATTTTTCGTTCTCCTCGTAGCTGTTGCGGGGGGTGACCATAGCCAATGGCGGGGTCTTGCCCCGAATTCACCCTGAGCTCCTGTCCAAGAAGAGGGGCGGGCGACTGAGGGTGGAGACCCAGGTGACCGTGCCGGAGAAGAAGCCGGGCCGTCCCAAGAGCAGCAAGAAGCCCACCCCCAAAAAGACCAAAGGGAAGCCTGGCCGAAAGTCAAAGGTCACCTTGAAACGATAACCCTTCCCTCCGCACGCAGACTCTTTTATTCACCCCGTAACCCAACAGCTCTTTCATTTACTTTACACGATGGTAACCCCCTCGTCTACCCCCACAACCTAACCCTTTCATTTACTCCACTTTATAGCAGCCCCTTCATTTTTACTCCGCGAGCACGTCCGCACTGCCTGTCTCCATTCCTCACCTCCTTTTATCGCTTACCGTCGTTAAGATGTTTCGCGTCAACTCTGTATTTTATTTTAATCGGTGTGTTTTTAACTTGGCGTGCAGAAAAATGTGGAAAATGACAAAGAAACGGCGGCCAACCATTCGGAAGAAGAGCCCGCGGGTTCGGAAGTGGAGCCCGGAGACGGTTTCACGATCCTCTCGGCAAAGAACCTGTTCCTGGGACAGAAGGTTTGGCGATGAGCGTTTTGTGTAAATGGTAGTGGCATATCCATGATAAGGAACCCTTTGCCTTTCATGCTAGTGTGGTAAGGCGTGTTAAAATGTCCCTTTTCTTACCTGCAAAATGTTCATTTGCAACATTGTGCAATGGGAACTCGCCAACTGGTCCAATACAAGGGCCTGTGAAACATTCCATAATAATATTGTGTTCTTTATGTTGTCAACAATTTATGCAGATTGATGGCTACATTTCAGAAATATACGTGTATGTGAGTTAATGTTGGCAAATAAGTATTTCAGAAAAAATAAGGGAGGTGGTGGGGGGGGGTGTGGCATTTCAAGATAAAACGGTTGTTCTCAGGGCAGGATGATGAACAGATTTCTGAGAAGCAGCCATGTCATTGCTTCCTGTCTGACTGGATCATTCTAAAAGGCAACTTGAGCAATTTGGTCTTCATGGTTTTCCTAAAACAAATGTTGAGCGCATTGGCTGGTCATCATCTTCTCTGTGAAGCATTTGTTTTGGTCTTCTGTGGTTTGGAATTTTGGAATTAGCTTTGGCAACCCTGGTTATAATCTTGAGTGTTAATCTCACCCATGTCTACACAGGCATCTGAGCTGAGCACTTCTTGTATTTTTTTCCCCAGCTTTCTTTAACAGAGAGTGAAATCAGCAAAATCGGATCCATCCAAGTAGAGGGGATCATCAACCCCACAAATGCAGATATTGACCTGAAAGATGGTGTAGGTAAGTGTTGCCACACCCTAAATAGTATGCTAATAAATCTTGGGGTGCATTGTCACTCAAAGTCTACAGTAAGTCAATGAGTTTTACACAGGAGTTTCTAGAACTCCATGGCTCCACTTGCGATGTCTATGTCTCTATTCAACTTAATTTCCATCCTTATAAGGGCAATACATCAACTGTGTAGTAGTGCACATCCAGAGAGCTTGTTCTTTTCCAGTCTTCTGGATATGTGCAATTTGCAATGAACAGTCACATGTTCTAGAAAGACCCATTTCTGATCTGAAAATAAGTTTTCCAGTATAAATGTATACATATCAAATATATGAGTAATGCTAATCTAGACTGGCAACTTTATCAAACCCAAACTGAATCTGAATTTAACAGGAATTGAATTGAAATTGGCCTCAAATTTAAATGGGACTGAGATGACAACTTAGGTGGTAAAAGCTCATCTACTTTGTACATAATTGTTTTTGAACATTTAACTGAACTATGGTTGCAAACAATCTCTGATCTCTATGGAATTCAAAAATTGACAGTGTTTGACCAAGACAGTGTAAAGTGAAAATGTAGGATGATGAAGTGTTTTTTTCAGAAATGTCTACCCTGTGTGCTCTTAAACTCTTATTGGTCCTGTTTGTGGTTGTTATTTTAAGGCAATGCTCTGGAAAAAGCTGGTGGAAAAGAGTTTGTGGAGTCGGTGAAAGAGGTGCGGAAATCACAGGCGCCTTTGGACGTTGCTGCAGGTAAGAGGGGTTTATGCTGTCAGAGGCCCATTCAGAGTTCATTAAAAGAGGCGTCTGCATTTCACAGCAAGCTAGAAAGGTTGACACTACCAGATGAAGGAGGGGGGGGGCGATATGGGAGGTCCTCCTACAATTGAGCTACATCATTGATAAACAAGGATTTAACTACTTTGCATATTTTCAGTAGCTTTTCTGTAGCTTTGGTGGCATATTTGAGACTAACACTAATAACAGTTATAAGTCGAGACACAACAGTTGCAAACTTTGAGAAATAACGTATTATAATTTATTTATTTTATTTTTTTTGTTGTTTTCGTTTGAGTTTAGTAAACCCAGACGATAAGCCCTGATTGGCTGTAATGCTGTCTGTGTGATGTACCTTTCCTGAGAAAGGCCCCAGTGTTCCCCGGGGGGCGGAGGGGGAGGGGGGGGGTCAGTGACAGGGGGGCTAAAGCGACACCTCCTGCCTTTCCGCCTCTGCAGTGGCGGTCAGCCAGGCCAGCGGACTGGCGGCGGAGTTCATCATCCACTGCAACATCCCCCAGTGGGGCTCGGAGAAGTGCGAGGATCAGCTGGAGAAGACCGTCAAGAACTGCCTGTCGGCCGCCGAGGAGAAGAAGCTCAAGTCGCTGGCCTTCCCCGCGTTTCCCGCCGGCCGGTGAGTCCGCGCCTACATTTCCCAGAACCCCTTTCATTTCACAGTTTAAACTCCCATCGGTTTCAGTCTCCATCGTTTATAATTGCATGCTTTAATTCTACTCAGTTTTGTTGGGGGATCTAGGACGTTTTCATTAACCAGAATGACTCGATCGATTTTAACGTAATTTTCGGATTTAATGCCAAGATAAACCTCACTTGTAAGATCCTCTTGTAAGAATGAGTGCTGTGTCACAAGCATCTATCTCCTCTTTGGTTTACTAAAAATGGAAAACGGCTCAATGAACCTGGTTAAGGTATAGTTTCAGACCAGTCCCCCAGACAATATCAAAAATGTGACAAGGTCTCCATTATTCATGAGGTTGTGTCCGCTGAAGTAGGGAGGTAAATTAAATGCAGCAGTAACCAACGAAATGTGCGATTTATGTTTTTAGGAACGGCTTTCCAAAACAGACAGCGGCCCAACTGATCCTCAAGGCCATCTCCAATCATTTTGTGTCTGAAACGTCCTCTTCCCTTAAGAACATCTACTTTGTACTGTTTGACAGCGAGAGCATCGGCATTTACCTTCAGGAAATGGCCAAGATGGAAGGAAAGTAAAGCTTCTCGTTTTTATTTTTTTAAAGCAAGTGTAATAATGTTTCAGGTGGATTTTTTGCAACTGGTATAGTGCGGTCCCAAGGATTATGTAAGTAGATTTTTATCCAACAAAGGTAGTTTTTGTGTGTGGGGGGAGGGGGGGTGGGGATGTGAGTGATGTACTGTTTGCATTTACATAACATTGTTTTCTTCTTAAAAGATTGCTTCATATAGAATAGATTAATTTAATCCATTCGGGCTTGTCATTTTTTCCCTTCTACCCATTTGTTTTTACATTCCATTTACAAAGGCATTGACCCTCGATTTCTTCCCCAGATTTCCTCTGTAGTTTCTGATAATGTTAGTTTACTAAGAAAAAAGTGTTTCTCATTCTGCTTTGAAATAAATCAGATGTTTTACACCACATGTTGTAATATGTTCGAGTATAGTTTGGACTTCCCCCCACCTCCCACTTTGATTGGTCGGAATGATACACATTGTCTTTGGATGGTTTTAATTGAGCAATGACATTAGTCTTGCATTGACCCTGTTAAAAACGAGGCAAATTCTTAAATACAATGTGCATTTGTGAGTTCAGTGACGATGTCCAGGAAACTGATTTCTGGCTGCTCGCTCGCCCCTTCCAATCTGTTAGTTAATGGTGCAACATAGTCGGGGAAAAGAGAGGAGAGAGAGAGAACTGGACATTCCTTCTCGTGCTTGAGTGGAGATTCTAGAGTGTGCAGAGGTATTTCTGTATGGGACGAGGCGGTGATGCAGCCAGGAATCCACTTTGGGGATGGTAGGGTCAGCTGAGCTGTTCTACCCCACAGAGCCAAGCCTAGACCTCTACTGTTTGCGCAGTTGTTCGTTTGATCCTCAGTGTCCCTGAGCAAACCCAGTCCATTGAACCTGTGCACTGTAACTTGAATAAAACTCCCTGCTCAGCCTACAATTTATATGTAGGCTGCAGTGACAGGAAACCTTAGGGGGGAAAATACAGAATGTAGAGTACCTGGAAAGAATACTTAATTACACACATTTAATGCACTGATTGGAATTTCAGGTGGGTTTCAAAAATGAATTTATTAATTGGGGAAATCCTGTGTGAACACGTTTGGGTCTGGAGTACATTCACCATGATAGCGCACCAGAAATGACCGACACATGAAAGCAGACGTTCTTGACGTTATATTTATTACACTGTAAAAAGTACATTGCCATTTATTTATATATACATTATTTTCATGTAATTTTCTGTTACTCCAGAATTAATTCCTGACATTTCTAACAATGCAGTACAACAAAGGAACACGGTTTTACAAAATGATTATCCCTCCCACAGACCGAAGGGGGCCACTTCTTAGCGTCATGACGTCACACAAACGTCTTTCCAATTTGTGTTGTGTAATGTAAGGCAGTTTCCAGTCCTGGATGTCTGTTCAAACCTGTGCTTTGACAAAACTGTTTTGCAAATACACACATAAATAAAAGTGAGTGAGATCCTAGTTGTAAATGGGGAAGATAACAGCATGATTCAAAATGCAGATCAAATCGAATTCCGATGAAAAAGGTCAGGGTGTGATGGTGTGATAGTAAGCCTTCAAAAAAAGACTTTCTATTAATTACGACATTTCCAGTGTTTGAAAAAAGAACACAAAGACAAAAAGCCATTCATTGTTTTTTCTCTGTAATTACTGCCAGAATAAAACCTTCATTTGTGGAGTATCCATAGTGGGCTGGCTCAAGCTGCAGACCTTGTACAGTCACGTTCAGGGGAGGGGAATGTGCTACTGTTAGCATAAACTGATTAAAGCCTGACCTAAAAAAAAAAAAAAACTCCCCAAAAACTTCAGATCGAGTCAGTCAAGGTTGTTTGCTCACCATGTACGTTTAACAAAAACAAACAAAATTCCCATTTCACCTTTCACATAATCATTTAAAGTCAAACTGCTTTATTTGCACACCAACAATTCCAATTCCAACTCGTACTACTCCCAGGTGTCCCTACAGCAGCCTCTAAAGTTAGGCCTTGTGTATTGAAAGCTCTAGATTATTCAGTTAATCAACAGGAGTGAGTCAAGTGGGCAAACTCATTCCACATAGATACTGACGAGAGCAGACATGTAGAACTAATGTTAAAAGTCTGCAGTTACCAGCTATGGACTTCTCTTTCTCCGAACTCCCGCATAGGTTGTTTGGAGCAATGCAAACAGCCACGCCTGTGCACTCAATTACACTTACCGGACAAACACACCCCAGGTACATAACAAAATATATCTGATACTATACTCTTTAAATAATCTTAAGACCTCTGGATAAAATCTAGCCTGATCGCTAAAATCAGAAACATCAAGATCTGTACACACAAAACCGCCATTCATCAGCCACGACAGACTGGCGTGACTCGCAAATATTTGGAATGTTCTAGATGTAGGCTAGTACTAATAATAATGGCATCTTGTTTTTGCTCTTCCAAGCTGAGCTAATCTCTGCCACTCTTGGGGTTAAGTGTTCTTCCACCGCTTGTTATTTTATTTCTCATTCCCAATAAACTGCTTTGTTTCTAGCACAGACGTAATCGACTGCGAAAGGATTTTCCCCCTAAAGAGTAAGCAACACTGAATTGCAACTGCAACCTGAATCAACACACATTTGTTCAGCTGTCGCTTCTAAGCTGAACTTTGGGACTTACACGACTCATGCAACTTTAAAAAATCCCAATTAAACCAATGTCTTTTTTTTTTCTTCAAAATATATAAACTAGGTATGGATTGTATTTATATACAATTAAATCTGTAATCCTCTTAAGAGATGTAACACACTTTGATATGTAGATGAGCCATCTTCCTTCCACAGCCTCAGTGCCCTGATTCCTCCCTGTACACCTGCTGCCTGGATTCTGTACATAAGTGTATGTTAAACGACATGCAGTACCGTGACCAAAAAAATTATTCCATGGGAACTCCCTTCAAGAAATCGCAGAAGAAATGCAAAGCTCAAGCATACTAATAAAGTGGTATATGATGGTTATATCTTTGACACAGTATTTTCCCCTCCGTCTATCGTAAGGAGTAAATCAGGCATGATTTAATTGGTGTGAGGCTGGCCTTTTTTTTCCCCAACTGGCATGATATTTAATACATTATTTGCATGTGACAAAATGTGCAGACATTCAAGGGCAGCTTCATGTTGCAGTGTCATATCTGCGGGGAGGCTGGGTGATTTAAATGGAAACAGAAAGCTCAGCACAGATCGCAGCACCACAGCCCAGGGGAACATAATGTAGGGTGAGCATCAAAGCTTGGGGCTGAGAGACGACAAATTCGAAAAAATGGCCATGCAAGTGTAGTCTATAGTTGCTCTGACAGGAAGTGCTGAGATGTCACTTCCTGTTCGGCGGAGGATGATTAAGTCGGCACGCTGGCGGGCGCACGTCCCCCGCTCTATTTGACTTCGGAACCGTCTGTGGGGTCGGTGGGCCGGGGGGCAGGCAGGAGGGGCACGGGGGAGGTAGCCTCTATGAGGGCGGGGTTTAGGATGATGGGCAGGGACATGGGCGGGACTCCCACTTGCAGCGGGGAGGCCAGGGGCTGCAGGATGAGGGGAGACTGGCTCAGGGGCGGAGGGGCGTCGCCGCCGCTCATCTTGGCCGGCCTGGGGATGGGCGGCGTGGAGGGCGGGACTGGAGATGACCTGTCTGTTCCTGTGGAGGAGAGGAGGAGACGGCGCACCTCAGCACTGGAGAGCACGACGGAGCCGGAGGAAAACACTGAAGTGATGGGAGCAGTGTGTTGTTCTACGTACTCAACCCAAGATTTACTCTAATCATGGAAGAACCACTGCATGGCAGTGTAGTAAGTCTATAGTCTTATGTATTTTGCTTTTTTTTTCTGTAAACAATTACAATAAATGCCTCCAAAACCTGTCTGTTGATTTATTTAACTATGGGTGTTGAATAAACATGATTTCCATTCATCCTGAATGAAGAAATGATGTACTTAGATTTTTTCACATTTTGTGTTTTGCTGATTTTCCACTGAAAACTATTAATTGCCATAAATGCCTCCAAACATTTTTCTGTTCATTTCTTTCACCAGGGGTGTTGAATAAACATGATTTCCCTTCATTCTGAATGCAAATATTACATATTTAGAATTTTAGAAGTTTTTCCACGTTTTGGACATAAGACTATATAGTCTTATGTATTTTGCTGATTTTCCGCTGAAAACAATTAATTGCTATAAATGCCTCCAAACATTTTTCTGTTCATTTCTTTCAGCAGGGGTGTTGAATAAACATGATTTCCCTTCATTCTGAATGCAAATATTACATATTTAGAATATTTGAAGTTTTTTCACGTTTTGGATATAGTCTTATGTATTTTGCTGATTTTCCACTGAAAACTATTAATTGCCATAAATGCCTCCAAACATTTTTCTGTTCATTTCTTTCAGCAGGGGTGTTGAATAAACATGATTTCCCTTCATTCTGAATGCAAATATTACATATTTAGAATATTTGCAGTTTTTCCACGTTTTGGACATAAGACTATAGTCTTATGTATTTTGCTGATTTTCCACTGAAAACTATTAATTGCCATAAATGCCTCCAAACATTTTTCTGTTCATTTCTTTCAGCAGGGGTGTTGAATAAACATGATTTCCCTTCATTCTGAATGCAAATATTACATATTTAGAATTTTAGAAGTTTTTCCACGTTTTGGACATAAGACTATAGTCTTATGTATTTTGCTGATTTTCCACTGAAAACTATTAGGCACTATAAATGCCTCCAAACATTTTTCTGTTCATTTCTTTCACCAGGGGTGTTGAATAAACATGATTTCCCTTCATTCTGAATGCAAATATTACATATTTAGAATTTCTGCAGTTTTTCCACGTTTTGGACATAAGACTATAGTCTTATGTATTTTGCTGATTTTCCACTGAAAACTATTAGGCACTATAAATGCCTCCAAACATTTTTCTGTTCATTTCTTTCAGCAGGGGTGTTGAATAAACATGATTTCCCTTCATTCTGAATGCAAATATTACATATTTAGAATATTTGCAGTTTTTCCACGTTTTGGACATAAGACTATAGTCTTATGTATTTTGCTGATTTTCCACTGAAAACTATTAATTTCCATAAATGCCTCCAAACATTTTTCTGTTCATTTCTTTCACCAGGGGTGTTGAATAAACATGATTTCCCTTCATTCTGAATGCAAATATTACATATTTAGAATTTTTGCAGTTTTTCCACGTTTTGGACATAAGACTATAGTCTTATGTATTTTGCTGATTTTCCGCTGAAAACAATTAATTGCTATAAATGCCTCCAAACATTTTTCTGTTCATTTCCTTCAGCAGGGGTGTTGAATAAACATGATTTCCCTTCATTCTGAATGCAAATATTACATATTTAGAATATTTGAAGTTTTTTCACGTTTTGGACATAAGACTATAGTCTTATGTATTTTGCTAATTTTCCACTGAAAACAATTAGGCACTATAAATGCCTCCAAACATTTTTCTGTTCATTTCTTTCACCAGGGGTGTTGAATAAACATGATTTCCCTTCATTCTGAATGCAAATATTACATATTTAGAATTTTTGCAGTTTTTCCACGTTTTGGACATAAGACTATAGTCTTATGTATTTTGCTGATTTTCCACTGAAAACTATTAATTGCCATAAATGCCTCCAAACATTTTTCTGTTCATTTCTTTCACCAGGGGTGTTGAATAAACATGATTTCCCTTCATTCTGAATGCAAATATTACATATTTAGAATTTTTGCAGTTTTTCCACGTTTTGGACATAAGACTATAGTCTTATGTATTTTGCTGATTTTCCGCTGAAAACAATTAATTGCTATAAATGCCTCCAAACATTTTTCTGTTCATTTCTTTCACCAGGGGTGTTGAATAAACATGATTTCCCTTCATTCTGAATGCAAATATTACATATTTAGAATTTTTGCAGTTTTTCCACGTTTTGGACATAAGACTATAGTCTTATGTATTTTGCTGATTTTCCGCTGAAAACAATTAATTGCTATAAATGCCTCCAAACATTTTTCTGTTCATTTCCTTCAGCAGGGGTGTTGAATAAACATGATTTCCCTTCATTCTGAATGCAAATATTACATATTTAGAATATTTGAAGTTTTTTCACGTTTTGGACATAAGACTATAGTCTTATGTATTTTGCTAATTTTCCACTGAAAACAATTAGGCACTATAAATGCCTCCAAACATTTTTCTGTTCATTTCTTTCACCAGGGGTGTTGAATAAACATGATTTCCCTTCATTCTGAATGCAAATATTACATATTTAGAATATTTGAAGTTTTTTCACGTTTTGGATATAGTCTTATGTATTTTGCTGATTTTCCACTGAAAACTATTAATTGCCATAAATGCCTCCAAACATTTTTCTGTTCATTTCTTTCAGCAGGGGTGTTGAATAAACATGATTTCCCTTCATTCTGAATGCAAATATTACATATTTAGAATTTTTGCAGTTTTTCCACGTTTTGGACATAAGACTATAGTCTTATGTATTTTGCTGATTTTCCACTGAAAACTATTAATTGCCATAAATGCCTCCAAACATTTTTCTGTTCATTTCTTTCACCAGGGGTGTTGAATAAACATGATTTCCCTTCATTCTGAATGCAAATATTACATATTTAGAATTTTTGCAGTTTTTCCACGTTTTGGACATAAGACTATAGTCTTATGTATTTTGCTGATTTTCCACTGAAAACAATTAATTGCTATAAATGCCTCCAAACATTTTTCTGTTCATTTCTTTCACCAGGGGTGTTGAATAAACATGATTTCCCTTCATTCTGAATGCAAATATTACATATTTAGAATTTTTGCAGTTTTTCCACGTTTTGGACATAAGACTATAGTCTTATGTATTTTGCTGATTTTCCACTGAAAACAATTAATTGCTATAAATGCCTCCAAACATTTTTCTGTTCATTTCTTTCACCAGGGGTGTTGAATAAACATGATTTCCCTTCATTCTGAATGCAAATATTACATATTTAGAATTTCTGCAGTTTTTCCACGTTTTGGACATAAGACTATAGTCTTATGTATTTTGCTGATTTTCCACTGAAAACTATTAGGCACTATAAATGCCTCCAAACATTTTTCTGTTCATTTCTTTCAGCAGGGGTGTTGAATAAACATGATTTCCCTTCATTCTGAATGCAAATATTACATATTTAGAATATTTGAAGTTTTTTCACGTTTTGGATATAAGACTATAGTCTTATGTATTTTGCTGATTTTCCGCTGAAAACAATTAGGCACTATAAATGCCTCCAAACATTTTTCTGTTCATTTCTTTCACCAGGGGTGTTGAATAAACATGATTTCCCTTCATTCTGAATGCAAATATTACATATTTAGAATTTTAGAAGTTTTTCCACGTTTTGGACATAAGACTATAGTCTTATGTATTTTGCTGATTTTCCACTGAAAACAATTAATTGCTATAAATGCCTCCAAACATTTTTCTGTTCATTTCTTTCACCAGGGGTGTTGAATAAACATGATTTCCCTTCATTCTGAATGCAAATATTACATATTTAGAATTTCTGCAGTTTTTCCACGTTTTGGACATAAGACTATAGTCTTATGTATTTTGCTGATTTTCCACTGAAAACTATTAGGCACTATAAATGCCTCCAAACATTTTTCTGTTCATTTCTTTCAGCAGGGGTGTTGAATAAACATGATTTCCCTTCATTCTGAATGCAAATATTACATATTTAGAATATTTGAAGTTTTTTCACGTTTTGGATATAAGACTATAGTCTTATGTATTTTGCTGATTTTCCGCTGAAAACAATTAGGCACTATAAATGCCTCCAAACATTTTTCTGTTCATTTCTTTCACCAGGGGTGTTGAATAAACATGATTTCCCTTCATTCTGAATGCAAATATTACATATTTAGAATTTTAGAAGTTTTTCCACGTTTTGGACATAAGACTATAGTCTTATGTATTTTGCTGATTTTCCACTGAAAACTATTAATTGCCATAAATGCCTCCAAACATTTTTCTGTTCATTTCTTTCAGCAGGGGTGTTGAATAAACATGATTTCCCTTCATTCTGAATGCAAATATTACATATTTAGAATATTTGCAGTTTTTCCACGTTTTGGACATAAGACTATAGTCTTATGTATTTTGCTGATTTTCCACTGAAAACTATTAATTGCCATAAATGCCTCCAAACATTTTTCTGTTCATTTCTTTCACCAGGGGTGTTGAATAAACATGATTTCCCTTCATTCTGAATGCAAATATTACATATTTAGAATTTCTGCAGTTTTTCCACGTTTTGGACATAAGACTATAGTCTTATGTATTTTGCTGATTTTCCACTGAAAACTATTAGGCACTATAAATGCCTCCAAACATTTTTCTGTTCATTTCTTTCAGCAGGGGTGTTGAATAAACATGATTTCCCTTCATTCTGCATGCAAATATTACATATTTAGAATTTTTGAAGTTTTTTCATGTTTTGGACATAAGACTATAGTCTTATGTATTTTGCTGATTTTCCGCTGAAAACAATTAGGCACTATAAATGCCTCCAAACATTTTTCTGTTCATTTCTTTCACCAGGGGTGTTGAATAAACATGATTTCCCTTCATTCTGAATGCAAATATTACATATTTAGAATATTTGCAGTTTTTCCACGTTTTGGACATAAGACTATAGTCTTATGTATTTTGCTGATTTTCCACTGAAAACTATTAATTTCCATAAATGCCTCCAAACATTTTTCTGTTCATTTCTTTCACCAGGGGTGTTGAATAAACATGATTTCCCTTCATTCTGAATGCAAATATTACATATTTAGAATTTTTGCAGTTTTTCCACGTTTTGGACATAAGACTATAGTCTTATGTATTTTGCTGATTTTCCGCTGAAAACAATTAATTGCTATAAATGCCTCCAAACATTTTTCTGTTCATTTCTTTCACCAGGGGTGTTGAATAAACATGATTTCCCTTCATTCTGAATGCAAATATTACATATTTAGAATATTTGCAGTTTTTCCACGTTTTGGACATAAGACTATAGTCTTATGTATTTTGCTGATTTTCCACTGAAAACAATTAATTGCTATAAATGCCTCCAAACAGGTTTCTGTTCATTTCTTTCACCAGGGGTGTTGAATAAACATGATTTCCCTTCATTCTGCATGCAAATATTACATATTTAGAATTTTTGAAGTTTTTTCATGTTTTGGACATAAGACTATAGTCTTATGTATTTTGCTGATTTTCCACTGAAAACAATTAATTGCTATAAATGCCTCCAAACATTTTTCTGCTCATTTCTTTCACCAGGGGTGTTGAATAAACATGATTTCCCTTCATTCTGCATGCAAATATTACATATTTAGAATTTTTGAAGTTTTTTCATGTTTTGGACATAAGACTATAGTCTTATGTATTTTGCTAATTTTCCACTGAAAACAATTAGGCACTATAAATGCCTCCAAACATTTTTCTGTTCATTTCTTTCACCAGGGGTGTTGAATAAACATGATTTCCCTTCATTCTGAATGCAAATATTACATATTTAGAATTTTTGCAGTTTTTCCACGTTTTGGACATAAGACTATAGTCTTATGTATTTTGCTGATTTTCCACTGAAAACTATTAGGCACTATAAATGCCTCCAAACATTTTTCTGTTCATTTCTTTCACCAGGGGTGTTGAATAAACATGATTTCCCTTCATTCTGAATGCAAATATTACATATTTAGAATTTTAGAAGTTTTTCCACGTTTTGGACATAAGACTATAGTCTTATGTATTTTGCTGATTTTCCACTGAAAACAATTAATTGCTATAAATGCCTCCAAACATTTTTCTGTTCATTTCTTTCACCAGGGGTGTTGAATAAACATGATTTCCCTTCATTCTGAATGCAAATATTACATATTTAGAATTTCTGCAGTTTTTCCACGTTTTGGACATAAGACTATAGTCTTATGTATTTTGCTGATTTTCCACTGAAAACTATTAGGCACTATAAATGCCTCCAAACATTTTTCTGTTCATTTCTTTCAGCAGGGGTGTTGAATAAACATGATTTCCCTTCATTCTGAATGCAAATATTACATATTTAGAATATTTGAAGTTTTTTCACGTTTTGGATATAAGACTATAGTCTTATGTATTTTGCTGATTTTCCACTGAAAACTATTAATCACTATAAATGCCTCCAAACACCTTTCCGTTCATTTATTTCACCATGGCTGTTGAATAAACATTATTTCCATTCATTTTGAATGAAGAAATTATATATTTAGATGTCTTTCACATTTTAGACATAAGGTTATACAGTTGAGGCCAAAAGTTTACATACATCTAGGCTAAAGACATTCAAACTCAATTTTTCACAACTCCACACATTTCATGTTACCATAGATTTCCTGCGTTAAGTCAATTAGGGTATCTGCTTTGTTTCCATAAGAGGTCATTTCAAAATAATAACTAAGAGACAGCTTTATTTCAGCTTTTATGTACTATATCAGATTTTAAGTGGGTCAAAAGTTTACATGCACCAAGTTGACCGTCTCTTTAAACAGTCTGGAAGATTGTTGATTTTGAATATCTTTAGCCTTGGTGTGTGTAAAGTTTTGGCCTCAGCTGTACAGTGCAGAGACAGTCCAGCTGAGCTCACCGTTGGCACTGGGTGGACGTGGTGGCTCCTGGGGTGACTCTGGTCTGCTGGGGGCCTTTGGCTCGGCGGGGGCTGCTGGCACCGGGGCGGGGTGGCAGGGGACTGGCGGCTGGGGGCTGTCCGCTGGCACACTTGAAACAGGCTCTGCATGTGCAGATTCAGGGTCGTTTTAACATGCATTCAAAGCCACTGAAGGAGTGTGAGTGTGCAAAGCCCTGCCTGTCTGCAGCAGGGTCGGGGTCAACTGCATGCTCATGAGATCATTTCAGCCAATCAGTACACAGAACCTTATGGCACTGATTCATTTCTTTCATTGAATTTCAATCCCAGAACCCAGAACTGACTGAAACTGAATTGAGGCCAACCCTCTGGTCTGCAGCGAGCATACTGCCCTGAACACACAGTGAATGTTACCACCATCACAAACTCCACTTCTGGAGGGCTGCAGTGTCTGCTGATATCTGAGTGTTCTCAGCACCAGTGGTTCCCTTCAAGCCACTGATTGGCTAAAGAGTCCACACACATTCTTCTCAAGGTCTTAATTGGCAGCTGATTGAAAGAAAACCACAAAAACCTGCAAACAACTGTGACCCCCTGGTAATTTAGTGTGACACCCCTCTGGTCTCCAGAGAGGACGGAGAAAGACAATTCCAGGACGGTCACATATAAAAAAATGAGGGCACACATCTACGCACCCACCAGCGGAACAGAGGCGCCGCCCGGTGGCGAATGTGCGGTACTGTACCTGGCATGACGGCCTGCTTGAAGAGCTCCTCCCGCAGGCGAGGCAGGAAGCAGTCGATGCGCTCCCACGTGATCTCCCACAGGTCGGAGTAGCCCGTGCGCGAGTCGGCGCTGTGGAAGATGCCCGCCGTGTCCATCACCAGCAGCATGTTCTTCAGGGACTCCGGGATGGCCTCAAGCTGGGGGGGGGGGGGGCCAATCAGAAGCTCCTCGCTTAATAAGATGCTTTCACCCACTAGGCCTTCCATAGCTTTATATTACACATTTCCACAGATGGATAGAATCAATCAATCAATCAATCAATTAATTCCTTAATTAAATTTTATTTATATAGCGTATTTCACATCAATTGTTAAAATACGCTCCACAGACAACCCTGGCCTAAACCCCCTACAGGAACAAGCCTAATGCAACAGTGGCAAGGTATAACTCCCTGTGGCAGATGGGAAGAAACCTCGGAAGGAACCAGGCTCAGGAACAACATAGGTGTGATACAGTACCTTTCTTAAAAGCACAACTGCAACATCAGTACTGAATGCAGTGCCTTGTTAACAGCACAGTTCATTAACCTCTATGGCAGAATTCATTATCTATTGCTCTGTTGAAAAAAAATAAATAAATAAAAACATTTGACGGAAAACTGTTTTCAACTATAAACTATGACATTTTTGGTGAAGGACCCTCTGGAAAAATATTTTGAGCATTAAAAATATGGAGAACGGCATCAACATTAAATTTGTGTTTTTAAAGACGTACAGCCGTGACAGTACGGACAGTAATGATGAAATGAAACCACTGCCCTTACCAGCAGGTCACTGGATCCGGCGTGCATGTACTTATCCATGAAGTCCAGAATCGTGAGCCACAAGGCCGCAAACGTAGGCAGGGATAACAGAGGAGAGAGGTGCTGCAGGAACACCTGAGGAAGACACAGGGCAGTTATCTCTATGTGTAAGACACAGGGCAGTTATCTCTATGTGTAAGACACAGGGGAGTTATCTCTATGTGTAAGACACAGGGGAGTTATCGCTATGTGTAAGACACAGGGCAGTTATCTCTATGTGTAAGACACAGGGGAGTTATCGCTATGTGTAAGACACAGGGGAGTTATCTCTATGTGTAAGACACAGGGCAGTTATCTCTATGTGTAAGACACAGGGGAGTTATCTCTATGTGTAAGACACAGGGCAGTTATCTCTATGTGTAAGACACAGGGGAGTTATCTCTATGTGTAAGACACAGGGCAGTTATCTCTATGTGTAAGACACAGGGGAGTTATCTCTATGTGTAAGACACAGGGGAGTTATCTCTATGTGTAAGACACAGGGGAGTTATCGCTATGTGTAAGACAGGGTAGTTCTCTATGTGTAAGACACAGGGGAGTTATCTCTATGTGATAAAGACCAGGGTTCACCCCTACAGACTGAACCCCACGGCAGCGTCTCCACGGCAACTGACCTTTGACAGGAGGGTGCAGGCTCTCATCCTGGTCTCCTCCATGCCCCCCACGTCCGCAGGGCTGATGTTGTCCAGCAGCTTGGTCAGCAGAGGAAAGAGCACCTGGGGCCAGGGCAACAGCGTGTAAGAGGCAAAAAAATGACTACATTTCCCATGATTCTGAGAGAACATTTCACCTGCTGATCCCATGTGATGCATTCTGCTTTGTGACCAAAAAGAGCAGAGTCGAGCATTTGTTTTGCCACACTGTAGAGAAGGAGTGGCCAGGTTTGTTTTGTAGGAGAGCCATGCCTATCACCAAAATTTTCCCTTAGTGAGTCACAACATTTACATTTTAGGCATTTAGGTGACGCCCTTATCCAGAGTGACTTAAAATCAGTGCAGAAAGAAAAGACATACATTTGTAAATCACCAGCATTCCAAGTAGAAATTATAGAGAATGTACAGTTTTATTTGTAGGGAAATATGGGATAGATAGGGGAAGGAGGGGAAGAGAGAAATTGGAGTGGAGAAATGGAGAAAAGGAGGGGAGATGCAGTATTTCCTAAACAGATGGGTCTTCAAGGTTAGCCTTGCTCACAAATAAGGAAACACTGATAGGAGCTAAAACAGCTAATACAAAGGTAAATAGCAAAATAAGGTGGTAGGATGTGTCATAATTGTGTTATGTCTCAAAGGATTTATTAAAGCTTACTGCATTCTAAAATAAATACTATGAGCCTCACCAGGTCACATAAGGGTGTGGAGTCATAACACACCTCAACACGACATTTAAATTAGAGCCAAATAAATCACAACTATATCTACCTTCACATATTACTGTTAGTGTTTCGACAGTTCAATTGAAAGCTTTGACAGCTTCAGCTCTATGGTGCAAAATTAGGGTTACATAATTTATTATTATTATTTTATAAACTTCTTTTGTTCAATTTGCGAAAAAAAAAAAAAAAACTAGCAGACACTTGAGTTTTATGCAGCTGTACGTTCATAATGCAAAGACTGGAGGAGAATTAAATCCAGGAAATGCGACGAGCCTCCCCACCTTGTTGAAGCAGGACTCCCACTCCACAGCGTCCAGCGTCTGCAGGTCGTGCACCAGCAGCGCCCTCTGGAGGTAGGTGAGGGCCTGCATGCGAACCTGGCGCCGTGCGTCGCAGCACAGCCAGGCGATTCCTGCGCGGGGCGGAGACGCGCGTCAGCGACAGAACACGCCGGAAGAGCACAAAGCCACAGAAGAGCCACAGAACAAGCACTTGATTACATGAAAGCTCTATCTTTGGTAAAGCTCTGAGTCTGGTTTGTTAGGGCCGGTTGTGTTGGGTTTGTCGTGCTAACCGCGTTAGGTTTGATGTGGAGAGAGTTTCTGACCTTGCAGCAGCGGGCACCAGCAGCTGGTCCACAGCGTCTGAGAGTCGGCCTCGATCTTTCTGCCTGCCGCCTCTAGGTGTCGCTGTTCCTCAGCCCAGGAGCTGTAGATGCTGGCAGCTCGCGTGTGCAGGGTGTGCATCAGGTCCAGCAGCTGAGTCGGGAGAAACCAGCAAGTTTATCACAGCTGTAGCATTACAGTCCAGCTACTAACACTGACACCAGCACCTCACACTATGGGTCCAGCACCTCAGCACTATAACTGTTCCATACATTTTCATACTGTTACAACTCATGTACACTTTAATTTGCAAATACAAAACCAACATGTATATACATAATTATATAGGTACATATCTTGATACAGTGGGAAAACATGAGGGGTTCAGGTGAAAGTCTTTATTCTGTGACAAGATGAGATGCGTTCAAACTAATTTACCTGATCAGAGAAAAATCAAACTCTTTCAATCCAAGTCCCTGAAACGGCCTGGCATTTCAGCCAAGGCTTTTTTCGAGGAGCCGACTTAAATAATTACATCACGTTTGCCTTAGCTGTTTAGCCAATATACCATCAGCATTAAGATCAAGTCCTGCTGTCATCTGGTCGGCTTTGCTTGATGCCTAAATCAAACACCCGATTCCTTTCTGCCCAGACCACTACAATATTACATAACATACCTCAGCTGTGGCTGTAGCTGAGGTGAATGCATTTTATTTTATTATTTTAAACTGAAATTTAGCATTTATGTATTACATATTTATTCACAGTGCTTTTTATCATTATTATGTAATGTGTTGTCTTTTAAATGTGTTCGTATTTGAATATTTAAGAAAGACTAAATATATGAAAACAAAAAAAAATCCTGAATAAGGCAAAGTTAATTCACCAGCTCTAACCGATGGGAGCTTTTACATGGCAACCTGAAGAGTAAGGATATCTTCTGTGCAAAAGATCAGAAATACGTGATTAGAATGTTCTTAACTGAACATTCTAATGCTGATGTCACAATCACTGCTGACAACTGAAAGCAACGCAGTTCTAGAACACTGGCTCATGAACATTCCAAAACAACCTAATCTCCAAAGGGTTAACCGGGCCACTAGATGAGGAAGAAGGGAAAGGGCTGCTGTACTTACGTCTTGACTAACCTGTAATGACACCGTGTGGTAGCTGGCGGGCACGCCCTCGTCCTCCTCGTCGTCGCTGTGCGAGCGGGAGGGGCGCTGGCTGGAGGCCTTGGCGCGCCGCGCCGCCCCCTCCTTCTCCCGCGGCTTCTTGCGCAGCCGGCTGGACTTGGAGTCGCTCTTGTGGCTCTTCTTCTTCTCGTGGGTCCTGTAGCCTGCGGGAGGGCGGGGATTACAGGTCATTACAGCGGCTGGGCGGCATCCACACAAAAACAACAACCACAACAAGAACAACAACAATCACACCGGTTTGTGCAGTATAAACACACACCTATATATGAAACATAAATAAGCATATGACAAAAACAAAAGCCTAAGTTTGCTTTGTTGAGATATATAGTAGACATAAATTACTTAGCAGAATTAAAATATAAAAAAGCAGAATTATTCAGTAAACTCTAATCTGCGGTAACTCCCTTACATTAATTGACCTCTAAAAAGAATATAAGCTGCTCTGATTTCCTTCTATTTTTTCCTTGCATTTATTCTGAGTATTTCTACCTCGTGCCAACAATTTCTCAACAATCTGATTCACATATCAGTTACCGAAACGAAGATGTCTTTAAAGGGTCATTATTTTCAAATGCGATGTTTGCTCTGTAATGGTCCATTGCATAAAGTCAATCCACCTTGCCATTTGTGAAATGGCTTCACATCCCAGTACAAAGGACATAAAATGGCACACAAACAATAATTGTAACGCAGGTTATTTTCTACATTCACTGTCCAACTCACCACAAGCCCTTCTTTAAGAACAAAGGCCGTTTAGCGTCCGCTAATAAAGGCGTGTTTGGGGTTTACTCGACTGTGCAATTAACGTTAGCTCACAAACGGATTAAAGGCCAAGTTTAAATGAAATCTTTGATCGGCCCAAACTAATGGCAGCTTGCAACACCGGTGTTGATGGAAGAGCTTCTAAGAGCCCGGGGCAAATGAAAAAGAAAAAAAAGAATCAAAATGGCAGGTCTGTGATTAGCACAAAGAGGGTGGATGAAAACGTCTGGCGGTAATCCCTGACTGGGAACGGAAACAGCCTCTGGAGAGGGCCGTGGTGTGGGAGGAGCGCTGTGACGTGGGGCTGAGGCCTTCTCACAACGCAGGGGCCAAAGCAAAGGGTTCTCATAACGCTGGGGCCAAAGCGGAGCCCAGGGGCCCAACAGAGGCCCAGGGGCCAGAGCAGGGGGCTGAGGGGCCAAACAGAGCCCCAGGGGCCAGAGCAGGGGACTGAGGGGCCAAACAGAGCCCCAGGGGCCTGAGCAGAGGGCTCTGGGACTATAACAGAGCCCTGGGGCCACAGCTTTGGCTAAAAGCTGCTTTGGCCATAATAGCCAAAATCGTACAATGCGACAGCACAGCCCTGGGCCCACACAGCTCACCTTCACAGCTCCTGATGGTACATATGATTTAACCGGATCAATAATGTACACACATAGTTTATGGTACTGTCTATATTCTGTTCTAAATTATTAAAAATTTTCATTTGGGGAATGTATTTGATTACATGGACAAAAAGATGAGTAGATAGCCTTCTGATCTGCTGATCTGTAAATGCCTGGTATGTCCAGGCAAACACTTTCCCCTGAACGTCAGGGAAGTAAGCCCAGTTAAACATTTCATTTTCCCTGAGCACCAGCTGCGGTTCACCCTCCTTCCCCGCTCTCCTGTCTTTAATCCATTTCCCTTTCTGGCTCTCCGTTAGTTAAATCACAAAAGGCCTTTTAACCCACCTGAGCAGCCAGTGTGTTTCTTTCACATTTTCCTTGGCTATATCTGGGCAGCAGTGTACTGTAATGGGTAAGGATCTGGTCTTATGACCTGAAGGTCACGGGTTCGATTCCCCGGTAGGACAATGTTGTTGTACCGTTGAGCACGTTATTCAAGCTGCATTGCTTCAGTATATATCCAGTGGTATAAATGGATGCTTGTAATATAATGTAATATATTTTTTTAACAGAAAGAGCAGAGATGTCCTTTAATCAGGGCAATCGAGCATAAGCTGGAGGTGTGTGGAAACAGGGAAACTGGGACACTGACCCCCGTTCAGGCTGGCCTCCACGAAGACGCGGATGGTCTTGACGCACAGCTCGAAGTTCTCGGGCGTGACGTGGGCGGCGTCCCGGACGATGAAGGACAGGGACTCCACGCACTTGATGAGGGACTTGGTGTCGTGCAGGCCCATGTCCTGGCCCAGCGTCAGGCTGTACTGGTTGATGAGCGGCGAGGCCAGGGGCTTGGACCCGGGGGCCAGCAGCCTGCCCGTCTCCAGGTCGTCCTTGCCCACCTGACACCAAACACACACCCTGAGTCCTCTTAAGCAAGAATTCACAATGCCCAATTTTGCCCAACTCACAATTTTAACAAGACTAAGAATGTCGATTAAGACCGTCATACTTCTCAGCACAGCACCTTCTGAGGTGAACAATAAACAAATTCATGGCCTATGCCGACAGTGGGAAAACAGATCCTAGATCAGCATTACTGCCCTGAGATAAGATATGGATTTGGGGAACAGGTTTCACAGAGATGCAGACTCCAAACTGAAGAGTAAGACTTAGTAAAAGAGACTTTTTTTTAACGTTAGCTGCTGAAGGCCTGCTCACCACCAGCCATCCGCTGCTGGCCACGTCCATGTCTGTGACGGAGCGCGGGATCCTGGACTTGCCGTGCTCCGTGTAGACCTCCGAGTCGGAGGTGTAGCCTCGGTCGAGGCTGACCTCGCTGGGGTGGTAGGACGACAGCTCGCTGTCCGACTGGGCACCTGCAGCCAATCGGCAAGGTAGAGGATACAAATGCAGCACACAGCGAATGCAAACGCGTTGGAAACGATCACAGATTTTTTATAGTCTACAGCAGCGGCAACCAACCCTGTCCCTGGAGATCTACCACCTGTAGGTTTTCATTTGAATCCTAATTTCGCACACCTGGCTCTACTAAAGAGCAGCTCACCAAAGATCTCTATGAGTTGAATGAGGTGTCCTCTGTTAGGGCTGGAGTGAAAACCTACAGGGTAGCAGATCTCCAGGAACCGAGTTGGTTACCACTGGTCTACATCTCCATTTCAAACGGCTCTGCAAGGCGTTTTCTTGCAGGCACTTTCAGCTGCAGTGAGGTCTGAGATCGCGTTTGTTTATTCCGCCATTTTCTGTGCTGAGCGGGATGTGAAGCGACCGCGCCGGTCAGAGCAGCGTACCCGTGTCGTTGTCCGGGCTGGCGGTAACCTGCAGGGAGGCGGGAGGCTTGACCCCCGCCCCGATGCACTCCAGCAGGGAGAAGAGCGTGAACCAGTGGTCGCCGCAGTGGATGTTGGCGGCGTTGGTCTTGAGCAGCTCGTGCAGGCCGTACGCCACCTCCCGGCTCACCCGCGACAGCACGTGAGGCTTCATCATCAGCAGGAGCCTTAGAGAGTGCAGGACCTGAGAACACACCAGCACACACAGGCACTGTGAGGACCTGAGAACACACCAGCACACACAGGCACTATGAGGACCTGAGAACACATCAGCACACACAGGCACTGTGAGGACCTGAGAACACATCAGTAACACACAGGCACTGTGAGGACCTGAGAACACATCAGCACACACAGGCACTGTGAGGACCTGAGAACACATCAGCACACACAGGCACTGTGAGGACCTGAGAACACACCAGCACACACAGGCACTATGAGGACCTGAGAACACATCAGCACACACAGGCACTGTGCAGGACCTGAGAACACATCAGCACACACAGGCACTGTGAGGACCTGAGAACACATCAGCACACACAGGCACTGTGCAGGACCTGAGAACACACCAGCACACACAGGCACTATGAGGACCTGAGAACACATCAGCACACACAGGCACTGTGCAGGACCTGAGAACACATCAGCACACACAGGCACTGTGAGGACCTGAGAACACATTAGTAACACACAGGCACTGTGAGGACCTGAGAACACATCAGCAACACACAGGCACTGTGAGGACCTGAGAACACATCAGCACACACAGGCACTGTGAGGACCTGAGAACATATCAGCACACACAGGCACTGTGAGGACCTGAGAAAACATCAGCACACACAGGCACTGTGAGGACCCATCAGCACAGACTGGCTGATGTAGATGGGCATAAATGAGGTTTATGCCCATCTACATCCTCTTTGAATTTTCCATCAGCAATGCAAAGTTAATTTAGCAATGCTAACAGTGCCTACATAACAATACACTATAAATAGCTATATAAAGTGCCTATATAAATCCACCTGCTGTGAACTGCATGTACATATGGCTAGCGTCAAATTGTCAAATACATACGTCAAATTTAAAACAACAGAAGGATAATCACAATAAAGCTAAGACAGTGGATACGGAGGATGAAATCAAAGACGCAACAAAAATGTAGGACAGCTACGGGGCAGGGAAGGAAAATAGGCTATGCTTCCATTAGACCACCTGTTAGGACAGTGACAGGTACACACTGGTTTTAAAGGGCATGGCCGGGGGAACACTGTGTACTCTTGCAATTATGCAACTGCCACCGGAGGATCCAAGAGAGAGGAGACACTGAATACCAGCAAACAGATGGCCCAAAAGGTATTGTAAACACCCTTGGCTATTTAGACTTCAGGAGGCAAAACAGCATTTTTTTAAAAATAACGGTATGGTTACATCATCAGCGTTGCACAGTACCCTCAGTCACGTAACACTCCCAGGAAGTCTTGGCCACCGGGATCCATGTCCGGCAGGGTATGCGCGAAATGTAGAGACCGCGGAAAGGCTCGGCGTCTTACACTACACACCAAAACTTACATAACCTCTTTGCCTAGATGATCCCAAATCTTTGAGGAAGAAGGCTGTAAAATCGTCCTTGACCTGACCTCTGTACCCAGACCCCTTGCTCCTCCAGTGAAGGTCTGACCGGGTGGTGTAAAGGTGTAAAGGCGTGAAGGCGTAAAGGTGTAAAGGTGGTGTAAAGGCGTAAAGGTGGTGTAAAGGTGTGAAGGTGTAAAGGTGGTGTAAAGGTGTAAAGGTGGTGTAAAGGTGGTGTAAAGGCGTAAAGGTGGTGTAAAGGTGTAAAGGTGGTGTAAAGGTGGTGTAAAGGTGTAAAGGTGGTGTAAAGGCGTAAAGGTGGTGTAAAGGTGTAAAGGCGGACTCACCTGGGAGCTGATGTCCTCGCGGCGGAGCAGCCGAATGGCCAGCCGCAGGAGCCCCACCACCGCCCGCTCCACCAGGAAGCAGCTCTCCGTGGCGTGCACGCACAGGTGGCACAGGTGGTCCCGCACAGTCTGCCACACGCACGACACGCGGTCCCTGTGCACACGCACACACACGCAGAGAAACGGGAGACGGAGACACACACGTCAGAGACACACACGTCAAAACACGCATCAAAAAGCACACAGAAGCAGACACACGGAAAAACAGACAGACGGATGCAGACACAGGCACATACGTATGCGTGTTCAGGTAAGAGCTCTACACACAGGGCAGGGCAAACGCAGGTGAGCTGGATTAAACTGCTACACTGTCACTGGAATTCAAAACACGGTTGAGCTGTGAGGGACATGTATGCTCAATACACCGTGTGATCTTTTTGGAAAAGGAAGATGGAAATCCTTGCCACGTCCCATACCAAATGTAATACTTCGGAAAGTATGTCTGAGTGGATAGAGTTTAGAGAGACTTATATCTTTGTAGAGTACTGTACCTGTTTTCCAAAACAATGCGCAGCAGCATCTCCAGGCAGAAGGCAGCGTCCTCCTCGTCATACGTCTCCTCGTCTGGGGTGACCGATATGAGAGCCTGTGCATGATAGCATAGCGCTAATTAGCCTACATGCAATAAGGGCGATAATGACCCACAGGGGCTGCAGAGGGTCAACGGTGACTGAAAATGCAACGAGGTCGGACGACCGCCTGCGTTTCTCCCCCCCGAGAGGAGAGAGTACAAGCCCCCTCACCTTCATCAGCTCCTGGAGAGACTCCAGCTGCAGGAATTTGCTCTCCGTGATCAACTTCTCTGGGTCACATTGCTGGAAAAGGGACAGGAGGAAAGCATTAGCATCGACATCAAGAGACAGCCCACAGCAAGCTCCCACGTAGGCAAAAACCACACTGCCAAAACTCTGAGCAGGGCATTATATTTATTTGGGACATAAACATATAGGTATCTGTATGACTGCAATTTCCAACTTCACTAGTGTTCTCAGGCTGTGTTTTTCAAAAATGTTTGAAAACCTGAAATTTTGACTTCTCAAAGTTCAAATTCCACGCTGACCATCAAGAGCAGACTTGATGTCTTCTGACATTCAGATCAACAGCACTTGTGTGCTGAACATCAAACTTCTACATCTATGGCTCAAAGAGTAGAGCAGGAACTCAAAATGAGTGGGCTGGTGTAAAAGGTGTGGGGGGGGGGGGGGTTGGCGGGACCTTGATGCACAGTATGGCCGCCTGCTTGGCCTCCTGGTTTTCGGTGGAGGGCCCCCGCAGGCCCGACTGCTCGGCTCCGCTCAGCGTCAGCCAGTTCACGAAGCTCAGGACCGCCGACTCGCCCCTGCGAAGCGACACCACACGCCACGCCCCGTCACGCTCCGCTAACACGCCTCACACGCGTGTCACACACACACGCAGCCTCCACAACACCCACGCCGTCGTATGAGAAACAGCAACACTCAACGCGTGATCCTTCCAAACCGAAGTGAAACAAGCTAACATCATGCATATTTTATTTCATTACGCTGATGTTTGTATAAACATCCTAAGGAGGCACTGGAACTAAAGACACTCCTCCCATTGCCGCACAACGACAATGCGCTTGGCCCTTTGCTGATCTGCTGGTGTCTCGCCGATGCTCCAGGGGCTAATCCCGAAAGTACTGAACTAAAGCCCTTAATGGCTGCTGCAGTCTTTTTCACTGGGACCGCGAGCTCATCCTGCTGTTTGCACACACAGTCGCCTCCTCTCCGCACAGACACACAGCGCTGATGTTGCATGCGCTGACTGAGTGGGGGCCGGTTTACCGGTTCGAGGGCGTCTCTTCTCTCTGGAGGGAAATCTTTCCGCTGGGCTCCACAAAGTCTTCAACCTGAAACAGGGGAGAGAGAAAAAAAAAGCCACTTCTTACCCTCGAACAGAAAGACAGCAGATGGCAGCAGAGCACACCAACACACGCACATGCAAAAACAATGAGTCACGCCCGCAACTTCAGCCGAACCACCAATGAAGAAAGCCTGCCGTTTACTGGGGTGTGGCAGACACAGTTAATTATGCGTTTTGGCAATCCTTGCTGACGTCATGGCTTCACACTACCTGCACTGTAACTAAATCATAGCTGTTACTCCACCCCACATATAAATAACACCGGTTACCTGTTCCCTGTATGACACGTACAATAAACCTGTTGCCCAGGTCAAATGTTTCACTGCACAAAGGTGATGTTTACAGGGGTGAATCAAGTAAAATCTGAGTCCTCTCAGGAGCAGCGCTTGTCCATTTTCCCTGTACTTTAAAATGTCAGTTTTGCCCTGGTTTTGAGTAGACGCTACATCTCAGATCAGGCACAACTGTCCAGTGGTGTAACAGCAGCAGTGCCCCTTCCTGGGCTCTGAACCCGTTGACCAACGGGGTCAGATAACCACCTGCCATCTGGTGCCCTGTAACACGGCCAAGCCGAACAGCGCAGGGCCTACTGTACACCACAGATGCTCATCTTTTCAGCCGCCGAGCAGCCTGTGTGTTTATGTACTCAGCTAATGGGTGTACCGTTACACGCGTGCTCTATACGGACAGGTGAACATGAGAGATCGCTGTGTGTTACAAGGATTTTGGATTTTGACGTTTGTATTTTTATTTGTTGTGTCTTCCAGTAATGTTTCTGTACTCCTCTTTCTCAGGGTCAGGGAATCGCATTCATCTTTTCGGGTGTAAAATGGGCTTTGGGCTTTTCTGGTTTGTTGAAAAGGAAAACACACTTTGATTGATTTGTTTGCCACTGTGACAGAAGCAGGAACCACATTTACCCTGAAGTTTTGGTTAGCCATCAGACTCCCAAAGAGTCTGGTTGGAAAGGGAAGCTCACTCACCTCAGGACAAGATAGTGGTACAGGAGGGGGGAAACTCTGAGCTCCAGGGAGAGTGGGGTACAGGAGGGGGACAACTCTGAGCTCCAGGGAGAGTGGGGTACAGCAGGGGGACAACTCTGAGCTCCAGGGAGAGTGGGGTACAGGAGGGGGGGAAACTCTGAGCTCCAGGGAGAATGGGGTACAGGAGGGGGGGAAACTCTGAGCTCCAGGGAGAGTGGGGTACAGGAGGGGGGGGAAACTCTGAGCTCTAAGGAAAATGGGGTACAGGAGGGGGACAACTCTGAGCTCCAGGGAGAGTGGGGTACAGGAGGGGGGGGAAACTCTGAGCTCCAGGGAGAATGGGGTACAGGAGGGGGGGAAACTCTGAGCTCCAGGGAGAGTTGGGTACAGGAGGGGGGGAGACTCTGAGCTCCAGGGAGAGTGGGGTACAGGGGGGGGGGGAGACTCTGAGCTCCAGGGAGAGTGGGGTACAGGAGGGGGGGAGACTCTGAGCTCCAGGGAGAGTGGGGTACAGGAGGGGGGGAGAGTCAGGGCGCCGGACGCAGGTGAGCTCACCTCCACCATGGCCTTGGGCAGGAGCTCGGCGCGGAACAGCTGCAGCATGGAGTCCATGATGTTCTTCCAGCCCTCGCGCAGGATGTCGCCGTGACGATGGGCCAGGCCGAACACGGCCTTGGCGGCCACCTGGGCCTTGCCGTTGCCGCCGAACACGGTGGGCAGGTTCTCCACCGACTGGGGGTACGAGAGTTCACGGGCAGAAACGACAGACACGTTAAAATCAGCTGGGCAGGAAGGTGGAAATCGCATGCAGCCATTTCTCTTCCATCCACACGGAGCTGTCAGTGCATGTAACAGCATGCCAGGTAGAGGCAGAGAGCCCTTGTGTGCTTAAGACCACGCTTGATACAGTGCTGGATGCTCACGAGCCTGCAGCTAAACCATGAGCCTGGAACATACACTGCATATTGTCGTATATTAAACAGTTAAATATAAACTTAATGATCAGTTTCTAGGTAATACCGATCTACACTGCAAATAGATATCCGAAATCATAAAGCAGTGGAATCAAAAGTAAAAGACTTTACACATTAAATCAGATTGCATTTAACGTTTCCATTTCCTTCCAATGATTTAAGTATGGAACTATTTTCACAAACGGTACTGAAACCATATATATTTTCCAGCTCACCTCGCTGCTCAGCGTCGTAAACTTGCAGAGGGAAATGATCAAGTTGTCAAACACGTCACTGAAGCCGTAGTGAGCCGATATCATTGCGCACTTCCTAACATCAAAAAAAAACAGATAACATACTGCATTAGCATCCCCCTGAAAAGCACTGAAGACATGCATTTCAAATACAACTACACAAACTGCACCCACACATTTGAAATGCCCTCATTACACAGACACGGGTGCGGGGCAGTGTAACAGGTAAGGCGGAATTCGCCCCCCTACCTGAAGCCGGCGATGGCCTTCTGGATGATGGCGTCGTCCAGGCTCTTGTCGAAGACGTAGGACAGGGCGGCGATGGTGGGGCCCCAGGTCATGGAGAACAGGTCGTGGTCGTAGCTGCCGGCCGGGACGCGGAGGAAGACGCCCTCGGGCGTGGCCCCGCGGTGCAGCAGCACGCTCCACATGTAGTTCTCCTTCACCAGGCCCGTCTGCTCCTCCGGCATCACGATCTCCTCGTTCCTGCACCGGACACAAGCCGTTAGCCGTTAGCCGTTAGCAATGCAGCGGGATGAGCTAACGGGTCGCACCGCAACAACAGAGGCGGCAGCGTAGCGTAGCGGGTAAGGAACTGGTCTTGGAACCTGAAGGTCGCAGGTTCGATTCCCGTGAAGGACACTGCCGTTGTGCCCTTGAGCAAGGTACTTAACCTGCATTGCTTCAGTATATGTCCAGCTGTATAAATGGATGCAGTGCAAATGCTATGTAAAAAAAGTTGTGTAAGTCGCTCTGGATAAGAGCGTCTGCTAAATGCCTGTAATGTAATGTAAAAAGGCTGGCGGGAAATTCTAATCCACGCACACGAGGGGTCGACGATGCCGACGTCGCGGGGGGGGGACTTACTTGATTGCGTTGTAGATATCCTCCAGCATGTCCTGGTCAAAGTCCTTCGAGCCGTTCACACCTTTCAGATTCTTCTTGAATTGCTAAACGGGAGGAAAAAAAAATCAGACGAGGGGAAATGAGGTTCATTTCGCTCGAAGCTCATCGTTACCCACGCACCCGAAAAAAAAGAACCCGGCAGGCTTCCCCCGGTACGGCCTCCGGCAACGGCGCGTTTATCGACAAGCTAACGCGGCGTGTTTGTGCGGCGGGTCCCGTGGACGTTCGCCACGTTAAACACAAGCAGACAGGCGTTTGTTGGGGGAGGAGGGGGAAGGGGGGGGGGGGGGGGGGGGAATGCGGTGGGACCAGGGCAAATAAACGAGGCTCTTCCCTGCTGAGCGACGGGATAAACTGGGTGGCTGGTGGCGTGCTCTCTTAATGGTGGGTGGAGGGGGGGGGGGGGGGGGGGGGGGAGCGTGAGCTCCTCCTAAGAGCGGGATGAAGGGAGAAATAAACAGGCGGGCGGGTCAAGGATCTGGGCTCCCGGTGTTTTCATACCAGCCCGCTGCAGACGTTAACAAGCCCGCTTACAGAGAGAACGCAGCTGGGCCTCTCTGCCCATGGCCCCTCAGTACCCAGCCGTGCGCTTTACTGCACGGACACAAGGACATGGAGAGGCATTCTGTGTGTCACTGCAGGAGCTCACCATGCTCAGTGCACATGTACTGCTAAAAACAGACCAGCAATGAGCCACAGAAACACACACACACACACATGCACACATTACATTCTTTACAGTGCACACGTACACACACATTTATTAAGGATTTTTTTTTTTAGATTATGTACCATCATTTACAAGCCTTGGAAGAGGCAAGAGATAAGTGAACCAACATAAAAGATCTCAGAACTGACCAAGAATAAAGAGCACACAAACAATTTTCAAAATCCAAGGGCCCAATAAACCGTTTACAGTGGCAGGCCTTGGGAGACACCGCATACAGACACAGCGTGCAGTTCAGACACGGCAGGCCTTGGGAGACACCGCATACAGACACAGTGTGCAGTTCAGACACGGCAGGCCTTGGGAGACACCGCATACAGACACAGCGTGCAGTTCAGACACGGCAGGCCTTGGGAGACACCGCATACAGACACAGCGTGCAGTTCAGACACGGCAGGCCTTGGGAGACACCGCATACAGACACAGCGTGCAGTTCAGACA